>NW_025959481.1:0-31882 GCF_023159225.1 Perognathus longimembris pacificus | reverse complement strand
ATTTACTTTGCTGTTTCGAATTCCACTTCCGTGTTGTTGTTCAACGTCTGTCACTGTTTGTTTTCCTTTTCCAATCTTGTTTTGGAAGTTTTTTCGGGTCATATTTCGATTTCCACTTCCCGACAGGAGTTTTTGTTGACGTTTTTGTTCTGGTTTTGATTTGTACTTCCCGTACGAAGTTTGTTTCTGAGTTCGAGTCCCACTTCCGGGTTCGAATTCAGTTTCAGTTTCAGTTAAGTTTCGGTTTCCATTCTCATTTTAGAGCTATTTTTTCAGATCATAAATCGATTTTCACATCGGGAAAGCAGTTTTCATGTGGTTTTAGTTCTGGTTCTGGTTTCTTCTTCCAATTCAGATTTTATTTGCTGTTTCGAATTCCACTTCCGGTTTAGAGTTCAGCGTCTGGCTCTGTTTGTTTTCCGTTTCCCACTCTTGTTTTCGAACTTTTTTCAGTTCATATTTGGATTTCCCACTCCCTATTAGGATTTCTGTTGACATTTTGTTGTGGTTTTGCTTTCTACTTCCTGTAAGGAATTTGTTTCCGAGTTCGAATCCCACTTCCGGGTTCGAATTTGGTTGTGGTTTCTGTTAAGTTTCGGTTTCCATCCTTATTTTCGAGCATGTTTTTGGATCATAAATCGATTTTCACAGCGGGAAAGCAGTTTCCATGAGGTTTTTTTCTGGTTCTGGTTTCTTCTTCCAATTCGGATTTTACTTGCTCTTTCGAGAAGTTTGTTTCCGAGTTGAATCCCCTCTTCCGGGTTCGATGTCGGTTTCGGTTTCAGCTATGATTCGGTTTCCATTCTCATTTTAGAGCTATTTTTTGGCTCATAATTCGATTTTCAAATCGGAAAAGCACATTCTATGAGGTTTTTGTTCTGGATCTGGTTTCTCCTTCCATTTCAGATTTTATTTGCTGTTTCGAATTCCACTTCCGGTTTGGAGTTGGGTCCCTGTCTCTGTTTGTTTTCCATTTCCACTCTTGTTTTGGAAGTCTTTTCGATTCATATTTGGATTTCCACTTCCTATCATGATTTCTGTTGACATTTTTGTTCTGGTTTTGATTTCAATTTCTCCTATTGAGTTCGCTTGTGCTTTCGAATCCCACTTCCAGGTTTTAATTCGGTTTTGGTTTCAGTTAAGTTTCGGATTCCATTTTCATTATAGAGCTATATTTTTAGATCATAAATGGATTTTCACATCGGGAAAGCAGTTCCATGATGTTTTGGTTCTGTTTTGGGTTTCTCCTTCCAATTCGGATTTTATTTGCTGTTTCGAAGTCCACTTCCGGTTTAGAGTTCAGTGTCTGTCTCTGTTTGTTTTCCGTTTCCACTCTTATTTTGGAAGTTTTCTCGGGTCATATTTGGATTTCCACTTCCTATTAGGATTTATGTTGATATTTTTGTTCTGGTTTTGCTTTCTACTTCCAGTAAGGAGTTTGTTTCCGAGTTCTAATCCCACTTCCGGGTTCGAATTTGGTTGTGGTTTCTGTTAAGTTTCGGTTTCCATCCTTATTTTCGAGCATGTTTTTGGATCATAAATCGATATTCACATCGGGAAAGCACATTCCATGAGGTTTCTGTTCTGGTTTGGTTTCTCCTTCCATTTCAGATTTTATTTGTTGTTTTGAATTCCAATTCCGGTTTGGATTTTGGTCCATGTCTCTGTTTGTTTTCCATTTCCACTCTTGTTTTGGAAGTCTTTTCGATTCATATTTGGATTTCCACTTCCTATTATGATTTCTGTTGACATTTTTGTTCTGGTTTTGATTTCTATTTCTCATATTGAGTTTGTTTGTGCTTTCGAATCCAACTTCCAGGTTCGAATTCGGTTTTGGTTTCAGTTAAGTTTCGTTTTCCATTTTTATTTTAGAGCTATTTTTTCAGATCATAATCGATTTGCACATTGGGAAAGCAGTTTCCATGAGGTTTTTTTCTGGTTCTCGTTTCTCCTTCCAATTGCGTTTTTATTTACTATTTCGAATTCCACTTCCGATTGGAGTTCAGCGTCTTGTCTCTGTTTGTTTTCCATTTCCACTCTTGTTTTGGGAGTTTTTTCCTTCCATATTTGGATTTCAACTTCCCGACAGCATTCTGTTGACGTTTTTGTTCTAGTTTTGATTTCTACTTCCTGTAAGAAGTTTATTTCCAAGTCGGTATCCTACTTCCGGGGTTCGAATTCGGTTTCGGTTTCAGTTAAGTTTCGGTTTCCATTCTCATTTTAGAGCTGTTTTTTTGGATCATAATCGATTTTCACATCGGGAAAGCAATTTCCATGAGGTTTTTGATCTGGTTCTCGTTTCTTCTTCCAATTCGGATTTTATTTGCTGTTTGCATTCCACTTCCGGTTTGGAGGTCGGCCTCTTTCTCTGTTTGTTTTCCGTTTGCTCTCTTGTTTTGGATGTCTTTTCGGTTCATATTTGGCTTTCCACTCTAATTATGATTTCTGTTGACATTTTTGTTCTTGTTTTGATTTCTAATTCTCATATTGAGTTTGTTTGTGCTTTTGAATCCCACTTCCGGTTTCGAGTTCGGTTTGGGTTTTCAGTATAGTTTGGGTCCATTCACGTTTTAGAGTCATTTTTCGGATCATAAATCGATTTTCACATCGGGAAAGCAGTTTCCATGAGGATTTTGTTCTGGTTCTGGTTCCTACTTCCAATTCGGATTTACTTTGCTGTTTCGAATTCCACTTCGTGTTGTTGTTCAACGTCTGTCACTGTTTGTTTTCCTTTTCCAATCTTGTTTTGGAAGTTTTTTCGGGTCATATTTCGATTTCCACTTCCCGACAGGAGTTTTGTTGACGTTTTTGTTCTGGTTTTGATTTGTACTTCCCGTACGAAGTTTGTTTCTGAGTTCGAGTCCCACTTCCGGGTTCGAATTCAGTTTCAGTTTCAGTTAAGTTTCGGTTTCCATTCTCATTTTAGAGCTATTTTTTCAGATCATAAATCGATTTTCACATCGGGAAAGCAGTTTTCATGTGGTTTTAGTTCTGGTTCTGGTTTCTTCTTCCAATTCAGATTTTATTTGCTGTTTCGAATTCCACTTCCGGTTTAGAGTTCAGCGTCTGGCTCTGTTTGTTTTCCGTTTCCACTCTTGTTTTCGAACTTTTTTCAGTTCATATTTGGATTTCCACTCCCTATTAGGATTTCTGTTGACATTTTGTTGTGGTTTTGCTTTCTACTTCCTGTAAGGAATTTGTTTCCGAGTTCGAATCCCACTTCCGGGTTCGAATTCGGGTGCGGTTTCAGTTAAGTTTTGGTTTCCATTCTCATTTTCGAGCATTTTTTTCGGATCATAAATCGATTTTCACTTTGGTAAAGCAGTATCCATGAGGTTTTTTTTTTTCTGGTTCTGGTTGCTCCTTCTAATTCGGGTTTTATATGCTGTTCCTAACTCCAGTTCCAGTTTGGATTTCGGAATCTGTCTCTGTTTTCCGTTTCCACTCTTGTTCGGTTCATATTTGGATTTCCACTTCCCGAAAGGAGTTTTTTGAAGTTTTTGTTCTGGTTTTGATTTCTACTTCCTGTAAGAAGTTTGTTTCCGAGTTCAAATCCCACTTGCGTGTTCGAATTCGCTTTCGGTTTCAGTTAAGTTTCGGTTTCCATTCTCATTTTGGAGCTATTTTTTTTGGATCATAAATCGATTTTCACAGCGGGAAAGCAGTTTCCATGAGGTTTTTTTCTGGTTCTGGTTTCTTCTTCCAATTCGGATTTTACTTGCTCTTTCGAGAAGTTTGTTTCCGAGTTGAATCCCTCTTCCGGGTTCGATGTCGGTTTCGGTTTCAGCTATGATTCGGTTTCCATTCTCATTTTAGAGCCATTTTTTGGCTCATAATTCGATTTTCAAATCGGAAAAGCACATTCTATGAGGTTTTTGTTCTGGATCTGGTTTCTCCTTCCATTTCAGATTTTATTTGCTGTTTCGAATTCCACTTCCGGTTTGGAGTTGGGTCCCTGTCTCTGTTTGTTTTCCATTTCCACTCTTGTTTTGGAAGTCTTTTCGATTCATATTTGGATTTCCACTTCCTATCATGATTTCTGTTGACATTTTTGTTCTGGTTTTGATTTCAATTTCTCCTATTGAGTTCGCTTGTGCTTTCGAATCCCACTTCCAGGTTTTAATTCGGTTTTGGTTTCAGTTAAGTTTCGGATTCCATTTTCATTATAGAGCTATATTTTTAGATCATAAATGGATTTTCACATCGGGAAGCAGTTTCCATGATGTTTTGGTTCTGTTTTGGGTTTCTCCTTCCAATTCGGATTTTATTTGCTGTTTCGAAGTCCACTTCCGGTTTAGAGTTCAGTGTCTGTCTCTGTTTGTTTTCCGTTTCCACTCTTATTTTGGAAGTTTTCTCGGGTCATATTGGATTTCCACTTCCTATTAGGATTTATGTTGATATTTTTGTTCTGGTTTTGCTTTCTACTTCCAGTAAGGAGTTTGTTTCCGAGTTCTAATCCCACTTCCGGGTTCGAATTTGGTTGTGGTTTCTGTTAAGTTTCGGTTTCCATCCTTATTTTCGAGCATGTTTTTGGATCATAAATCGATATTCACATCGGGAAAGCACATTCCATGAGGTTTCTGTTCTGGTTTGGTTTCTCCTTCCATTTCAGATTTTATTTGTTGTTTTGAATTCCAATTCCGGTTTGGATTTTGGTCCATGTCTCTGTTTGTTTTCCATTTCCACTCTTGTTTTGGAAGTCTTTTCGATTCATATTTGGATTTCCACTTCCTATTATGATTTCTGTTGACATTTTTGTTCTGGTTTTGATTTCTATTTCTCATATTGAGTTTGTTTGTGCTTTCGAATCCAACTTCCAGGTTCGAATTCGGTTTTGGTTTCAGTTAAGTTTCGTTTTCCATTTTATTTTAGAGCTATTTTTTCAGATCATAAATCGATTTGCACATTGGGAAAGCAGTTTCCATGAGGTTTTTTTCTGGTTCTCGTTTCTCCTTCCAATTGCGTTTTTATTTACTATTTCGAATTCCACTTCCGGATTGGAGTTCAGCGTCTTGTCTCTGTTTGTTTTCCATTTCCACTCTTGTTTTGGGAGTTTTTTCCTTCCATATTTGGATTTCAACTTCCCGACAGCATTTCTGTTGACGTTTTTGTTCTAGTTTTGATTTCTACTTCCTGTAAGAAGTTTATTTCCAAGTCGGTATCCTACTTCCGGGTTCGAATTCGGTTTCGGTTTCAGTTAAGTTTCGGTTTCCATTCTCATTTTAGAGCTGTTTTTTTGGATCATAAATCGATTTTCACATCGGGAAAGCAATTTCCATGAGGTTTTTGATCTGGTTCTCGTTTCTTCTTCCAATTCGGATTTTATTTGCTGTTTTGCATTCCACTTCCGGTTTGGAGGTCGGCCTCTTTCTCTGTTTGTTTTCCGTTTGCTCTCTTGTTTTGGATGTCTTTTCGGTTCATATTTGGCTTTCCACTTCTAATTATGATTTCTGTTGACATTTTTGTTCTTGTTTTGATTTCTATTTCTCATATTGAGTTTGTTTGTGCTTTTGAATCCCACTTCCGTTTCGAGTTCGGTTTGGGTTTCAGTATAGTTTGGGTCCATTCACGTTTTAGAGTCATTTTTCGATCATAAATCGATTTTCACATCGGGAAAGCAGTTTCCATGAGGATTTTGTTCTGGTTCTGGTGCCTACTTCCAATTCGGATTTACTTTGCTGTTTCGAATTCCACTTCCGTTGTTGTTGTTCAACGTCTGTCACTGTTTGTTTTCCTTTTCCAATCTTGTTTTGGAAGTTTTTTCGGGTCATATTTCGATTTCCACTTCCCGACAGGAGTTTTGTTGACGTTTTTGTTCTGGTTTTGATTTGTACTTCCCGTACGAAGTTTGTTTCTGAGTTCGAGTCCCACTTCCGGGTTCGAATTCAGTTTCAGTTTCAGTTAAGTTTCGGTTTCCATTCTCATTTTAGAGCTATTTTTTCAGATCATAAATCGATTTTCACATCGGGAAAGCAGTTTTCATGTGGTTTTAGTTCTGGTTCTGGTTTCTTCTTCCAATTCAGATTTTATTTGCTGTTTCGAATTCCACTTCCGGTTTAGAGTTCAGCGTCTGGCTCTGTTTGTTTTTCCGTTTCCACTCTTGTTTTCGAACTTTTTTCAGTTCATATTTGGATTTCCACTCCCTATTAGGATTTCTGTTGACATTTTGTTGTGGTTTTGCTTTCTACTTCTCTGTAAGGAATTTGTTTCCGAGTTCGAATCCCACTTCCGGGTTCGAATTTGGTTGTGGTTTCTGTTAAGTTTCGTTTCCATCCTTATTTTCGAGCATGTTTTTGGATCATAAATCGATTTTCACAGCGGGAAAGCAGTTTCCATGAGGTTTTTTTCTGGTTCTGGTTTCTTCTTCCAATTCGGATTTTACTTGCTCTTTCGAGAAGTTTGTTTCCGAGTTGAATCCCTCTTCCGGGTTCGATGTCGGTTTCGGTTTCAGCTATGATTCGGTTTCCATTCTCATTTTAGAGCTATTTTTTGGCTCATAATTCGATTTTCAAATCGGAAAAGCACATTCTATGAGGTTTTTGTTCTGGATCTGGTTTCTCCTTCCATTTCAGATTTTATTTGCTGTTTCGAATTCCACTTCCGGTTTGGAGTTGGGTCCCTGTCTCTGTTTGTTTTCCATTTCCACTCTTGTTTTGGAAGTCTTTTCGATTCATATTTGGATTTCCACTTCCTATCATGATTTCTGTTGACATTTTTGTTCTGGTTTTGATTTCAATTTCTCCTATTGAGTTCGCTTGTGCTTCGAATCCCACTTCCAGGTTTTAATTCGGTTTTGGTTTCAGTTAAGTTTCGGATTCCATTTTCATTATAGAGCTATATTTTTAGATCATAAATGGATTTTCACATCGGGAAAGCAGTTTCCATGATGTTTTGGTTCTGTTTTGGGTTTCTCCTTCAATTCGGATTTTATTTGCTGTTTCGAAGTCCACTTCCGGTTTAGAGTTCAGTGTCTGTCTCTGTTTGTTTTCCGTTTCCACTCTTATTTTGGAAGTTTTCTCGGGTCATATTGGATTTCCACTTCCTATTAGGATTTATGTTGATATTTTTGTTCTGGTTTTGCTTTCTACTTCCAGTAAGGAGTTTGTTTCCGAGTTCTAATCCCACTTCCGGGTTCGAATTTGGTTGTGGTTTCTGTTAAGTTTCGGTTTCCATCCTTATTTTCGAGCATGTTTTTGGATCATAAATCGATAGTCACATCGGGAAAGCACATTCCATGAGGTTTCTGTTCTGGTTTGGTTTCTCTTCCATTTCAGATTTTATTTGTTGTTTTGAATTCCAATTCCGGTTTGGATTTTGGTCCATGTCTCTGTTTGTTTTCCATTTCCACTCTTGTTTTGGAAGTCTTTTCGATTCATATTTGGATTTCCACTTCCTATTATGATTTCTGTTGACATTTTGTTCTGGTTTTGATTTCTATTTCTCATATTGAGTTTGTTTGTGCTTTCGAATCCAACTTCCAGGTTCGAATTCGGTTTTGGTTTCAGTTAAGTTTCGTTTTCCATTTTATTTTAGAGCTATTTTTTCAGATCATAAATCGATTTGCACATTGGGAAAGCAGTTTCCATGAGGTTTTTTTCTGGTTCTCGTTTCTCCTTCCAATTGCGTTTTTATTTTACTATTTCGAATTCCACTTCCGGATTGGAGTTCAGCGTCTTGTCTCTGTTTGTTTTCCATTTCCACTCTTGTTTTGGGAGTTTTTTCCTTCCATATTTGGATTTCAACTTCCCGACAGCATTTCTGTTGACGTTTTTGTTCTAGTTTTGATTTCTACTTCCTGTAAGAAGTTTATTTCCAAGTCGGTATCCTACTTCCGGGTTCGAATTCGGTTTCGGTTTCAGTTAAGTTTCGGTTTCCATTCTCATTTTAGAGCTGTTTTTTTGGATCATAAATCGATTTTCACATCGGGAAAGCAATTTCCATGAGGTTTTTGATCTGGTTCTCGTTTCTTCTTCCAATTCGGATTTTATTTGCTGTTTTGCATTCCACTTCCGGTTGGAGGTCGGCCTCTTTCTCTGTTTGTTTTCGTTTGCTCTCTTGTTTTGGATGTCTTTTCGGTTCATATTGGCTTTCCACTTCTAATTATGATTTCTGTTGACATTTTTGTTCTTGTTTTGATTTCTATTTCTCATATTGAGTTTGTTTGTGCTTTTGAATCCACTTCCGGTTTCGAGTTCGGTTTGGGTTTCAGTATAGTTTGGGTCCATTCACGTTTTAGAGTCATTTTTCGATCATAAATCGATTTTCACATCGGGAAAGCAGTTTCCATGAGGATTTTGTTCTGGTTCTGGTTCCTACTTCCAATTCGGATTTACTTTGCTGTTTCGAATTCCACTTCCGTGTTGTTGTTCAACGTCTGTCACTGTTTGTTTTCCTTTTCCAATCTTGTTTTGGAAGTTTTTTCGGGTCATATTTCGATTTCCACTTCCCGACAGGAGTTTTGTTGACGTTTTTGTTCTGGTTTTGATTTGTACTTCCCGTACGAAGTTTGTTTCTGAGTTCGAGTCCCACTTCCGGGTTCGAATTCAGTTTCAGTTTCAGTTAAGTTTCGGTTTCCATTCTCATTTTAGAGCTATTTTTTCAGATCATAAATCGATTTTCACATCGGGAAAGCAGTTTTCATGTGGTTTTAGTTCTGGTTCTGGTTTCTTCTTCAATTCAGATTTTATTTGCTGTTTCGAATTCCACTTCCGGTTTAGAGTTCAGCGTCTGGCTCTGTTTGTTTTCCGTTTCCACTCTTGTTTTCGAACTTTTTTCAGTTCATATTTGGATTTCCACTCCCTATTAGGATTTCTGTTGACATTTTGTTGTGGTTTTGCTTTCTACTTCCTGTAAGGAATTTGTTTCCGAGTTCGAATCCCACTTCCGGGTTCGAATTTGGTTGTGGTTTCTGTTAAGTTTCGGTTTCCATCCTTATTTTCGAGCATGTTTTTGGATCATAAATCGATTTTCACAGCGGGAAAGCAGTTTCCATGAGGTTTTTTTCTGGTTCTGGTTTCTTCTTCCAATTCGGATTTTACTTGCTCTTTCGAGAAGTTTGTTTCCGAGTTGAATCCTCTTCCGGGTTCGATGTCGGTTTCGGTTTCAGCTATGATTCGGTTTCCATTCTCATTTTAGAGCTATTTTTTGGCTCATAATTCGATTTTCAAATCGGAAAAGCACATTCTATGAGGTTTTTGTCTGGATCTGGTTTCTCCTTCCATTTCAGATTTTATTTGCTGTTTCGAATTCCACTTCCGGTTTGGAGTTGGGTCCCTGTCTCTGTTTGTTTTCCATTTCCACTCTTGTTTTGGAAGTCTTTTCGATTCATATTTGGATTTCCACTTCCTATCATGATTTCTGTTGACATTTTTGTTCTGGTTTTGATTTCAATTTCTCCTATTGAGTTCGCTTGTGCTTTCGAATCCCACTTCCAGGTTTTAATTCGGTTTTGGTTTCAGTTAAGTTTCGGATTCCATTTTCATTATAGAGCTATATTTTTAGATCATAAATGGATTTTCACATCGGGAAAGCAGTTTCCATGATGTTTTGGTTCTGTTTTGGGTTTCTCCTTCCAATTCGGATTTTATTTGCTGTTTCGAAGTCCACTTCCGGTTTAGAGTTCAGTGTCTGTCTCTGTTTGTTTTCCGTTTCCACTCTTATTTTGGAAGTTTTCTCGGGTCATATTTGGATTTCCACTTCCTATTAGGATTTATGTTGATATTTTTGTTCTGGTTTTGCTTTCTACTTCCAGTAAGGAGTTTGTTTCCGAGTTCTAATCCCACTTCCGGGTTCGAATTTGGTTGTGGTTTCTGTTAAGTTTCGGTTTCCATCCTTATTTTCGAGCATGTTTTTGGATCATAAATCGATATTCACATCGGGAAAGCACATTCCATGAGGTTTCTGTTCTGGTTTGGTTTCTCCTTCCATTTCAGATTTATTTGTTGTTTTGAATTCCAATTCCGGTTTGGATTTTGGTCCATGTCTCTGTTTGTTTTCCATTTCCACTCTTGTTTTGGAAGTCTTTTCGATTCATATTTGGATTTCCACTTCCTATTATGATTTCTGTTGACATTTTTGTTCTGGTTTTGATTTCTATTTCTCATATTGAGTTTGTTTGTGCTTTCGAATCCAACTTCCAGGTTCGAATTCGGTTTTGGTTTCAGTTAAGTTTCGTTTTCCATTTTATTTTAGAGCTATTTTTTCAGATCATAAATCGATTTGCACATTGGGAAAGCAGTTTCCATGAGGTTTTTTTCTGGTTCTCGTTTCTCCTTCCAATTGCGTTTTTATTTACTATTTCGAATTCCACTTCCGGATTGGAGTTCAGCGTCTTGTCTCTGTTTGTTTTCCATTTCCACTCTTGTTTTGGGAGTTTTTTCCTTCCATATTTGGATTTCAACTTCCCGACAGCATTTCTGTTGACGTTTTTGTTCTAGTTTTGATTTCTACTTCCTGTAAGAAGTTTATTTCCAAGTCGGTATCCTACTTCCGGGTTCGAATTCGGTTTCGGTTTCAGTTAAGTTTCGGTTTCCATTCTCATTTTAGAGCTGTTTTTTTGGATCATAAATCGATTTTCACATCGGGAAAGCAATTTCCATGAGGTTTTTGATCTGGTTCTCGTTTCTTCTTCCAATTCGGATTTTATTTGCTGTTTTGCATTCCACTTCCGGTTTGGAGGTCGGCCTCTTTCTCTGTTTGTTTTCCGTTTGCTCTCTTGTTTTGGATGTCTTTTCGGTTCATATTTGGCTTTCCACTTCTAATTATGATTTCTGTTGACATTTTTGTTCTTGTTTTGATTTCTATTTCTCATATTGAGTTTGTTTGTGCTTTTGAATCCCACTTCCGGTTTCGAGTTCGGTTTGGGTTTCAGTATAGTTTGGGTCCATTCACGTTTTTAGAGTCATTTTTCGGATCATAAATCGATTTTCACATCGGGAAAGCAGTTTCCATGAGGATTTTGTCTGGTTCTGGTTCCTACTTCCAATTCGGATTTACTTTGCTGTTTCGAATTCCACTTCCGTGTTGTTGTTCAACGTCTGTCACTGTTTGTTTTCCTTTTCCAATCTTGTTTTGGAAGTTTTTTCGGGTCATATTTCGATTTCCACTTCCCGACAGGAGTTTTGTTGACGTTTTTGTTCTGGTTTTGATTTGTACTTCCCGTACGAAGTTTGTTTCTGAGTTCGAGTCCCACTTCCGGGTTCGAATTCAGTTTCAGTTTCAGTTAAGTTTCGGTTTCCATTCTCATTTTAGAGCTATTTTTTCAGATCATAAATCGATTTTCACATCGGGAAAGCAGTTTTCATGTGGTTTTAGTTCTGGTTCTGGTTTCTTCTTCCAATTCAGATTTTATTTGCTGTTTCGAATTCCACTTCCGGTTTAGAGTTCAGCGTCTGGCTCTGTTTGTTTTCCGTTTCCACTCTTGTTTTCGAACTTTTTTCAGTTCATATTTGGATTTCCACTCCCTATTAGGATTTCTGTTGACATTTTGTTGTGGTTTTGCTTTCTACTTCCTGTAAGGAATTTGTTTCCGAGTTCGAATCCCACTTCCGGGTTCGAATTCGGGTGCGGTTTCAGTTAAGTTTTGGTTTCCATTCTCATTTTCGAGCATTTTTTTTCGGATCATAAATCGATTTTCACTTTGGTAAAGCAGTATCCATGAGGTTTTTTTTTTTCTGGTTCTGGTTGCTCCTTCTAATTCGGGTTTTATATGCTGTTCCTAACTCCAGTTCCAGTTTGGATTTCGGAATCTGTCTCTGTTTTCCGTTTCCACTCTTGTTCGGTTCATATTTGGATTTCCACTTCCCGAAAGGAGTTTTTTGAAGTTTTTGTTCTGGTTTTGATTTCTACTTCCTGTAAGAAGTTTGTTTCCGAGTTCAAATCCCACTTGCGTGTTCGAATTCGCTTTCGGTTTCAGTTAAGTTTCGGTTTCCATTCTCATTTTGGAGCTATTTTTTTTGGATCATAAATCGATTTTCACAGCGGGAAAGCAGTTTCCATGAGGTTTTTTTCTGGTTCTGGTTTCTTCTTCCAATTCGGATTTTACTTGCTCTTTCGAGAAGTTTGTTTCCGAGTTGAATCCCTCTTCCGGGTTCGATGTCGGTTTCGGTTTCAGCTATGATTCGGTTTCCATCTCATTTTAGAGCCATTTTTTGGCTCATAATTCGATTTTCAAATCGGAAAAGCACATTCTATGAGGTTTTTGTTCTGGATCTGGTTTCTCCTTCCATTTCAGATTTTATTTGCTGTTTCGAATTCCACTTCCGGTTTGGAGTTGGGTCCCTGTCTCTGTTTGTTTTCCATTTCCACTCTTGTTTTGGAAGTCTTTTCGATTCATATTTGGATTTCCACTTCCTATCATGATTTCTGTTGACATTTTTGTTCTGGTTTTGATTTCAATTTCTCCTATTGAGTTCGCTTGTGCTTTCGAATCCCACTTCCAGGTTTTAATTCGGTTTTGGTTTCAGTTAAGTTTCGGATTCCATATTCATTATAGAGCTATATTTTTAGATCATAAATGGATTTTCACATCGGGAAAGCAGTTTCCATGATGTTTTGGTTCTGTTTTGGGTTTCTCCTTCCAATTCGGATTTTATTTGCTGTTTCGAAGTCCACTTCCGGTTTAGAGTTCAGTGTCTGTCTCTGTTTGTTTTCCGTTTCCACTCTTATTTTGGAAGTTTTCTCGGGTCATATTGGATTTCCACTTCCTATTAGGATTTATGTTGATATTTTTGTTCTGGTTTTGCTTTCTACTTCCAGTAAGGAGTTTGTTTCCGAGTTCTAATCCCACTTCCGGGTTCGAATTTGGTTGTGGTTTCTGTTAAGTTTCGGTTTCCATCCTTATTTTCGAGCATGTTTTTGGATCATAAATCGATATTCACATCGGGAAAGCACATTCCATGAGGTTTCTGTTCTGGTTTGGTTTCTCCTTCCATTTCAGATTTTATTTGGTTGTTTTGAATTCCAATTCCGGTTTGGATTTTGGTCCATGTCTCTGTTTGTTTTCCATTTCCACTCTTGTTTTGGAAGTCTTTTCGATTCATATTTGGATTTCCACTTCCTATTATGATTTCTGTTGACATTTTTGTTCTGGTTTTGATTTCTATTTCTCATATTGAGTTTGTTTGTGCTTTCGAATCCAACTTCCAGGTTCGAATTCGTTTTGGTTTCAGTTAAGTTTCGTTTTCCATTTTTATTTTAGAGCTATTTTTTCAGATCATAAATCGATTTGCACATTGGGAAAGCAGTTTCCATGAGGTTTTTTTCTGGTTCTCGTTTCTCCTTCCAATTGCGTTTTTATTTACTATTTCGAATTCCACTTCCGGATTGGAGTTCAGCGTCTTGTCTCTGTTTGTTTTCCATTTCCACTCTTGTTTTGGGAGTTTTTTCCTTCCATATTTGGATTTCAACTTCCCGACAGCATTTCTGTTGACGTTTTTGTTCTAGTTTTGATTTCTACTTCCTGTAAGAAGTTTATTTCCAAGTCGGTATCCTACTTCCGGGTTCGAATTCGGTTTCGGTTTCAGTTAAGTTTCGGTTTCCATTCTCATTTTAGAGCTGTTTTTTTGGATCATAAATCGATTTTCACATCGGGGAAAGCAATTTCCATGAGGTTTTTGATCTGGTTCTCGTTTCTTCTTCCAATTCGGATTTTATTTGCTGTTTTGCATTCCACTTCCGGTTTGGAGGTCGGCCTCTTTCTCTGTTTGTTTTCCGTTTGCTCTCTTGTTTTGGATGTCTTTTCGGTTCATATTTGGCTTTCCACTTCTAATTATGATTTCTGTTGACATTTTTGTTCTTGTTTTGATTTCTATTTCTCATATTGAGTTTGTTTGTGCTTTTGAATCCCACTTCCGTTTCGAGTTCGGTTTGGGTTTCAGTATAGTTTGGGTCCATTCACGTTTTAGAGTCATTTTTCGGATCATAAATCGATTTTCACATCGGGAAAGCAGTTTCCATGAGGATTTTGTTCTGGTTCTGGTTCCTACTTCCAATTCGGATTTACTTTGCTGTTTCGAATTCCACTTCCGTGTTGTTGTTCAACGTCTGTCACTGTTTGTTTTCCTTTTCCAATCTTGTTTTGGAAGTTTTTTCGGGTCATATTTCGATTTCCACTTCCCGACAGGAGTTTTGTTGACGTTTTTGTTCTGGTTTTGATTTGTACTTCCCGTACGAAGTTTGTTTCTGAGTTCGAGTCCCACTTCCGGGTTCGAATTCAGTTTCAGTTTCAGTTAAGTTTCGGTTTCCATTCTCATTTTAGAGCTATTTTTTCAGATCATAAATCGATTTTCACATCGGGAAAGCAGTTTTCATGTGGTTTTAGTTCTGGTTCTGGTTCTTCTTCAATTCAGATTTTATTTGCTGTTTCGAATTCCACTTCCGGTTTAGAGTTCAGCCGTCTGGCTCTGTTTGTTTTCCGTTTCCACTCTTGTTTTCGAACTTTTTTCAGTTCATATTTGGATTTCCACTCCCTATATTAGGATTTCTGTTGACATTTTGTTGTGGTTTTGCTTTCTACTTCCTGTAAGGAATTTGTTTCCGAGTTCGAATCCCACTTCCGGGTTCGAATTTGGTTGTGGTTTCTGTTGAGTTTCGGTTTCCATCCTTATTTTCGAGCATGTTTTTGGATCATAAATCGATTTTCACAGCGGGAAAGCAGTTTCCATGAGGTTTTTTTCTGGTTCTGGTTCTTCTTCTCAATTCGGATTTTACTTGCTCTTTCGAGAAGTTTGTTTCCGAGTTGAATCCCTCTTCCGGGTTCGATGTCGGTTTCGGTTTCAGCTATGATTCGGTTTTCCATTCTCATTTTAGAGCCATTTTTTGGCTCATAATTCGATTTTCAAATCGGAAAAGCACATTCTATGAGGTTTTTGTTCTGGATCTGGTTTCTCCTTCCATTTCAGATTTTATTTGCTGTTTCGAATTCCACTTCCGGTTTGGAGTTGGGTCCCTGTCTCTGTTTGTTTTCCATTTCCACTCTTGTTTTGGAAGTCTTTTCGATTCATATTTGGATTTCCACTCCTATCATGATTTCTGTTGACATTTTTGTTCTGGTTTTGATTTCAATTTCTCCTATTGAGTTCGCTTGTGCTTTCGAATCCCACTTCCAGGTTTTAATTCGGTTTTGGTTTCAGTTAAGTTTCGGATTCCATTTTCATTATAGAGCTATATTTTTAGATCATAAATGGATTTTCACATCGGGAAAGCAGTTTCCATGATGTTTTGGTTCTGTTTTGGGTTTCTCCTTCCAATTCGGATTTTATTTGCTGTTTCGAAGTCCACTTCCGGTTTAGAGTTCAGTGTCTGTCTCTGTTTGTTTCCGTTTCCACTCTTATTTTGGAAGTTTTCTCGGGTCATATTTGGATTTCCACTTCCTATTAGGATTTATGTTGATATTTTTGTTCTGGTTTTGCTTTCTACTTCCAGTAAGGAGTTTGTTTCCGAGTTCTAATCCCACTTCCGGGTTCGAATTTGGTTGTGGTTTCTGTTAAGTTTCGGTTTCCATCCTTATTTTCGAGCATGTTTTTGGATCATAAATCGATATTCACATCGGGAAAGCACATTCCATGAGGTTTCTGTTCTGGTTTGGTTTCTCCTTCCATTTCAGATTTTATTTGTTGTTTTGAATTCCAATTCCGGTTTGGATTTTGGTCCATGTCTCTGTTTGTTTTCCATTTCCACTCTTGTTTTGGAAGTCTTTTCGATTCATATTTGGATTTCCACTTCCTATTATGATTTCTGTTGACATTTTTGTTCTGGTTTTGATTTCTATTTCTCATATTGAGTTTGTTTGTGCTTTCGAATCCAACTTCCAGGTTCGAATTCGGTTTTGGTTTCAGTTAAGTTTCGTTTTCCATTTTTATTTTAGAGCTATTTTTTCAGATCATAATCGATTTGCACATTGGGAAAGCAGTTTCCATGAGGTTTTTTTCTGGTTCTCGTTTCTCCTTCCAATTGCGTTTTTATTTACTATTTCGAATTCCACTTCCGGATTGGAGTTCAGCGTCTTGTCTCTGTTTGTTTTCCATTTCCACTCTTGTTTTGGGAGTTTTTTCCTTCCATATTTGGATTTCAACTTCCCGACAGCATTTCTGTTGACGTTTTTGTCTAGTTTTGATTTCTACTTCCTGTAAGAAGTTTATTTCCAAGTCGGTATCCTACTTCCGGGTTCGAATTCGGTTTCGGTTTCAGTTAAGTTTCGGTTTCCATTCTCATTTTAGAGCTGTTTTTTTGGATCATAATCGATTTTCACATCGGGAAAGCAATTTCCATGAGGTTTTTGATCTGGTTCTCGTTTCTTCTTCCAATTCGGATTTTATTTGCTGTTTTGCATTCCACTTCCGGTTTGGAGGTCGGCCTCTTTCTCTGTTTGTTTTCCGTTGCTCTCTTGTTTTGGATGTCTTTTCGGTTCATATTTGGCTTTCCACTTCTAATTATGATTTCTGTTGACATTTTTGTTCTTGTTTTGATTTCTATTTCTCATATTGAGTTTGTTTGTGCTTTTGAATCCCACTTCCGGTTTCGAGTTCGGTTTGGGTTTCAGTATAGTTTGGGTCCATTCACGTTTTAGAGTCATTTTTCGGATCATAAATCGATTTTCACATCGGGAAAGCAGTTTCCATGAGGATTTTGTTCTGGTTCTGGTTCCTACTTCCAATTCGGATTTACTTTGCTGTTTCGAATTCCACTTCCGTGTTGTTGTTCAACGTCTGTCACTGTTTGTTTTCTTTTCCAATCTTGTTTTGGAAGTTTTTTCCGGGTCATATTTCGATTTCCACTCCCGACAGGAGTTTTGTTGACGTTTTTGTTCTGGTTTTGATTGTACTTCCAGTACGAAGTTTGTTTCTGAGTTCGAGTCCCACTTCCGGGTTCGAATTCAGTTTCAGTTTCAGTTAAGTTTCGGTTTCCATTCTCATTTTAGAGCTATTTTTTCAGATCATAATTCGATTTTCACATCGGGAAAGCAGTTTTCATGTGGTTTTAGTATGTTCTGGTTTCTTCTTCAATTCAGATTTTATTTGCTGTTTCGAATTCCACTTCCGGTTTAGAGTTCAGCGTCTGGCTCTGTTTGTTTTCCGTTTCCACTCTTGTTTTCGAACTTTTTTCAGTTCATATTGGATTTCCACTCCCTATTAGGATTTCTGTTGACATTTTGTTGTGGTTTTGCTTTCTACTTCCTGTAAGGAATTTGTTTCCGAGTTCGAATCCCACTTCCGGGTTCGAATTTGGTTGTGGTTTCTGTTAAGTTTCGGTTTCCATCCTTATTTTCGAGCATGTTTTTGGATCATAAATCGATTTTCACAGCGGGAAAGCAGTTTCCATGAGGTTTTTTTCTGGTTCTGGTTTCTTCTTCCAATTCGGATTTTACTTGCTCTTTCGAGAAGTTTGTTTCCGAGTTGAATCCCTCTTCCGGGTTCGATGTCGGTTTCGGTTTCAGCTATGATTCGGTTTCCATTCTCATTTTAGAGCTATTTTTTGGCTCATAATTCGATTTTCAAATCGGAAAAGCACATTCTATGAGGTTTTGTTGCGATCTGGTGTCTCCTTCATTTCAGATTTTATTTGCTGTTTCGAATTCCACTTCCGGTTGGAGTTGGGTCCCTGTCCTCTGTTTGTTTTCCATTTCCACTCTTGTTTTGGAAGTCTTTTTCGATTCATATTTGGATTTCCACTTCCTATCATGATTTCTGTTGACATTTTTGTTCTGGTTTTGATTTCAATTTCTCCTATTGAGTTCGCTTGTGCTTTCGAATCCCACTTCCAGGTTTTAATTCGGTTTTGGTTTCAGTTAAGTTTCGGATTCCATTTTCATTATAGAGCTATATTTTTAGATCATAAATGGATTTTCACATCGGGAAAGCAGTTTCCATGATGTTTTGGTTCTGTTTTGGGTTTCTCCTTCAATTCGGATTTTATTTGCTGTTTCGAAGTCCACTTCCGGTTTAGAGTTCAGTGTCTGTCTCTGTTTGTTTTCCGTTTCCACTCTTATTTTGGAAGTTTTCTCGGGTCATATTTGGATTTCCACTTCCTATTAGGATTTATGTTGATATTTTTGTTCTGGTTTTGCTTTCTACTTCCAGTAAGGAGTTTGTTTCCGAGTTCTAATCCCACTTCCGGGTTCGAATTTGGTTGTGGTTTCTGTTAAGTTTCGGTTTCCATCCTTATTTTCGAGCATGTTTTTGGATCATAAATCGATATTCACATCGGGAAAGAGACATTCCATGAGGTTTCTGTTCTGGTTTGGTTTCTCCTTCCATTTCAGATTTATTTGTTGTTTTGAATTCCAATTCCGGTTTGGATTTTGGTCCATGTCTCTGTTTGTTTTCCATTTCCACTCTTGTTTTGGAAGTCTTTTCGATTCATATTTGGATTTCCACTTCCTATTATGATTTCTGTTGACATTTTTGTTCTGGTTTTGATTTCTATTTCTCATATTGAGTTTGTTTGTGCTTTCGAATCCAACTTCCAGGTTCGAATTCGGTTTTGGTTTCAGTTAAGTTTCGTTTCCATTTTTATTTTAGAGCTATTTTTTCAGATCATAAATCGATTTGCACATTGGGAAAGCAGTTTCCATGAGGTTTTTTTCTGGTTCTCGTTTCTCCTTCCAATTGCGTTTTTATTTACTATTTCGAATTCCACTTCCGGATTGGAGTTCAGCGTCTTGTCTCTGTTTGTTTTCCATTTCCACTCTTGTTTTGGGAGTTTTTTCCTTCCATATTTGGATTTCAACTTCCCGACAGCATTTCTGTTGACGTTTTTGTTCTAGTTTTGATTTCTACTTCTGTAAGAAGTTTATTTCCAAGTCGGTATCCTACTTCCGGGTTCGAATTCGGTTTCGGTTTCAGTTAAGTTTCGGTTTCCATTCTCATTTTAGAGCTGTTTTTTTGGGATCCATAAATCGATTTTCACATCGGGAAAGCAATTTCCATGAGGTTTTTGATCTGGTTCTCGTTTCTTCTTCCAATTCGGATTTTATTTGCTGTTTTGCATTCCACTTCCGGTTTGGAGGTCGGCCTCTTTCTCTGTTTGTTTTCCGTTTGCTCTCTTGTTTTGGATGTCTTTTCGGTTCATATTTGGCTTTCCACTTCTAATTATGATTTCTGTTGACATTTTTGTTCTTGTTTTGATTTCTATTTCTCATATTGAGTTTGTTTGTGCTTTTGAATCCACTCTCCGGTTTCGAGTTCGGTTTGGGTTTCAGTATAGTTTGGGTCCATTCACGTTTAGAGTCATTTTTCGGATCATAAATCGATTTTCACATCGGGAAAGCAGTTTCCATGAGGATTTTGTTCTGGTTCTGGTTCCTACTTCCAATTCGGATTTACTTTGCTGTTTCGAATTCCACTTCCGTGTTGTTGTTCAACGTCTGTCACTGTTTGTTTTCCTTTTCCAATCTTGTTTTGGAAGTTTTTTCCGGGTCATATTTCGATTTCCACTTCCCGACAGGACGAGTTTGTTGACGTTTTTGTTCTGGTTTTGATTTGTACTTCCAGTACGAAGTTTGTTTCTGAGTTCGAGTCCCACTTCCGGGTTCGAATTCAGTTTCAGTTTCAGTTAAGTTTCGGTTTCCATTCTCATTTTAGAGCTATTTTTTCAGATCATAAATCGATTTTCACATCGGGAAAGCAGTTTTCATGTGGTTTTAGTTCTGGTTCTGGTTTCTTCTTCCAATTCAGATTTTATTTGCTGTTTCGAATTCCACTTCCGTTTAGAGTTCAGCGTCTGGCTCTGTTTGTTTTCCGTTTCCACTCTTGTTTTCGAACTTTTTTCAGTTCATATTTGGATTTCCACTCCCTATTAGGATTTCTGTTGACATTTTGTTGTGGTTTTGCTTTCTACTTCCTGTAAGGAATTTGTTTCCGAGTTCGAATCCCACTTCCGGGTTCGAATTTGGTTGTGGTTTCTGTTAAGTTTCGGTTTCCATCCTTATTTTCGAGCATGTTTTTGGATCATAAATCGATTTTCACAGCGGGAAAGCAGTTTCCATGAGGTTTTTTTCTGGTTCTGGTTTCTTCTTCCAATTCGGATTTTACTTGCTCTTTCGAGAAGTTTGTTTCCGAGTTGAATCCCTCTTCCGGGTTCGATGTCGGTTTCGGTTTCAGCTATGATTCGGTTTCCATTCTCATTTTAGAGCTATTTTTTGGCTCATAATTCGATTTTCAAATCGGAAAAGCACATTCTATGAGGTTTTTGTTCTGGATCTGGTTTCTCCTTCCATTTCAGATTTTATTTGCTGTTTCGAATTCCACTTCCGGTTTGGAGTTGGGTCCCTGTCTCTGTTTGTTTTCCATTTCCACTCTTGTTTTGGAAGTCTTTTCGATTCATATTTGGATTTCCACTTCCTATCATGATTTCTGTTGACATTTTTGTTCTGGTTTTGATTTCAATTTCTCCTATTGAGTTCGCTTGTGCTTTCGAATCCCACTTCCAGGTTTTAATTCGGTTTTGGTTTCAGTTAAGTTTCGGATTCCATTTTCATTATAGAGCTATATTTTTAGATCATAAATGGATTTTCACATCGGGAAAGCAGTTTCCATGATGTTTTGGTTCTGTTTTGGGTTTCTCCTTCCAATTCGGATTTTATTTGCTGTTTCGAAGTCCACTTCCGGTTTAGAGTTCAGTGTCTGTCTCTGTTTGTTTTCCGTTTCCCACTCTTATTTTGGAAGTTTTCTCGGGTCATATTTGGATTTCCACTTCCTATTAGGATTTATGTTGATATTTTTGTTCTGGTTTTGCTTTCTACTTCCAGTAAGGAGTTTGTTTCCGAGTTCTAATCCCACTTCCGGGTTCGAATTTGGTTGTGGTTTCTGTTAAGTTTCGGTTTCCATCCTTATTTTCGAGCATGTTTTTGGATCATAAATCGATATTCACATCGGGAAAGCACATTCCATGAGGTTTCTGTTCTGGTTTGGTTTCTCCTTCCATTTCAGATTTTATTTGTTGTTTTGAATTCCAATTCCGTTTGGATTTTGGTCCATGTCTCTGTTTGTTTTCCATTTCCACTCTTGTTTTGGAAGTCTTTTCGATTCATATTTGGATTTCCACTTCCTATTATGATTTCTGTTGACATTTTTGTTCTGGTTTTGATTTCTATTTCTCATATTGAGTTTGTTTGTGCTTTCGAATCCAACTTCCAGGTTCGAATTCGGTTTTGGTTTCAGTTAAGTTTCGTTTTCCATTTTTATTTTAGAGCTATTTTTTCAGATCATAAATCGATTTGCACATTGGGAAAGCAGTTTCCATGAGGTTTTTTTCTGGTTCTCGTTTCTCCTTCCAATTGCGTTTTTATTTACTATTTCGAATTCCACTTCCGGATTGGAGTTCAGCGTCTTGTCTCTGTTTGTTTTCCATTTCCACTCTTGTTTTGGGAGTTTTTTCCTGTCCATATTTGGATTTCAACTTCCCGACAGCATTTCTGTTGACGTTTTTGTTCTAGTTTTGATTTCTACTTCCTGTAAGAAGTTTATTTCCAAGTCGGTATCCTACTTCCGGGTTCGAATTCGGTTTCGGTTTCAGTTAAGTTTCGGTTTCCATTCTCATTTTAGAGCTGTTTTTTTGGATCATAAATCGATTTTCACATCGGGAAAGCAATTTCCATGAGGTTTTTGATCTGGTTCTCGTTTCTTCTTCCAATTCGGATTTTATTTGCTGTTTTGCATTCCACTTCCGGTTTGGAGGTCGGCCTCTTTCTCTGTTTGTTTTCCGTTTGCTCTCTTGTTTTGGATGTCTTTTCGGTTCATATTTGGCTTTCCACTTCTAATTATGATTTCTGTTGACATTTTTGTTCTTGTTTTGATTTCTATTTCTCATATTGAGTTTGTTTGTGCTTTTGAATCCCACTTCCGGTTTCGAGTTCGGTTTGGGTTTCAGTATAGTTTGGGTCCATTCACGTTTTAGAGTCATTTTTCGGATCATAAATCGATTTTCACATCGGGAAAGCAGTTTCCATGAGGATTTTGTTCTGGTTCTGGTTCCTACTTCCAATTCGGATTTACTTTGCTGTTTCGAATTCCACTTCCGTGTTGTTGTTCAACGTCTGTCACTGTTTGTTTTCCTTTTCCAATCTTGTTTTGGAAGTTTTTTCGGGTCATATTTCGATTTCCACTTCCCGACAGGAAGTTTTGTTGACGTTTTTGTTCTGGTTTTGATTTGTACTTCCCGTACGAAGTTTGGTTTCTGAGTTCGAGTCCCACTTCCGGGTTCGAATTCAGTTTCAGTTTCAGTTAAGTTTCGGTTTCCATTCTCATTTTAGAGCTATTTTTTCAGATCATAAATCGATTTTCACATCGGGAAAGCAGTTTTCATGTGGTTTTAGTTCTGGTTCTGGTTTCTTCTTCCAATTCAGATTTTATTTGCTGTTTCGAATTCCACTTCCGTTTAGAGTTCAGCGTCTGGCTCTGTTTGTTTTCCGTTTCCACTCTTGTTTTCGAACTTTTTTCAGTTCATATTTGGATTTCCACTCCCTATTAGGATTTCTGTTGACATTTTGTTGTGGTTTTGCTTTCTACTTCCTGTAAGGAATTTGTTTCCGAGTTCGAATCCCACTTCCGGGTTCGAATTTGGTTGTGGTTTCTGTTAAGTTTCGGTTTCCATCCTTATTTTCGAGCATGTTTTTGGATCATAAATCGATTTTCACAGCGGGAAAGCAGTTTCCATGAGGTTTTTTTCTGGTTCTGGTTTCTTCTTCCAATTCGGATTTTACTCTAGCCCCTCCCTCTTCGAGAAGTTTGTTTCCGAGTTGAATCCCTCTTCCGGGTTCGATGTCGGTTTCGGTTTCAGCTATGATTCGGTTTCCATTCTCATTTTAGAGCTATTTTTTGGCTCATAATTCGATTTTCAAATCGGAAAAGCACATTCTATGAGGTTTTTGTTCTGGATCTGGTTTCTCCTTCCATTTCAGATTTTATTTGCTGTTTCGAATTCCACTTCCGGTTTGGAGTTGGGTCCCTGTCTCTGTTTGTTTTCCATTTCCACTCTTGTTTTGGAAGTCTTTTCGATTCATATTTGGATTTCCACTTCCTATCATGATTTCTGTTGACATTTTTGTTCTGGTTTTGATTTCAATTTCTCCTATTGAGTTCGCTTGTGCTTTCGAATCCCACTTCCAGGTTTTAATTCGGTTTTGGTTTCAGTTAAGTTTCGGATTCCATTTTCATTATAGAGCTATATTTTTAGATCATAAATGGATTTTCACATCGGGAAAGCAGTTTCCATGATGTTTTGGTTCTGTTTTGGGTTTCTCCTTCCAATTCGGATTTTATTTGCTGTTTCGAAGTCCACTTCCGGTTAGAGTTCAGTGTCTGTCTCTGTTTGTTTTCCGTTTCCACTCTTATTTTGGAAGTTTTCTCGGGTCATATTTGGATTTCCACTTCCTATTAGGATTTATGTTGATATTTTTGTTCTGGTTTTGCTTTCTACTTCCAGTAAGGAGTTTGGTTTCCGAGTTCTAATCCCACTTCCGGGTTCGAATTTGGTTGTGGTTTCTGTTAAGTTTCGGTTTCCATCCTTATTTTTCGAGCATGTTTTTGGATCATAAATCGATATTCACATCGGGAAAGCACATTCCATGAGGTTTCTGTTCTGGTTTGGTTTTCTCCTTCCATTTCAGATTTTATTTGTTGTTTTGAATTCCAATCCGGTTTGGATTTTGGTCCATGTCTCGTTTGTTTTCCATTTCCACTCTTGTTTTGGAAGTCTTTTCGATTATTTGGATTTCCACTTCCTATTATGATTTCTGTTGACATTTTTGTTCTGGTTTTGATTTCTATTTCTCATATTGAGTTTGTTTGTGCTTTCGAATCCAACTTCCAGGTTCGAATTCGGTTTTGGTTTCAGTTAAGTTTCGTTTTCCATTTTTATTTTAGAGCTATTTTTTCAGATCATAAATCGATTTGCACATTGGGAAAGCAGTTTCCATGAGGTTTTTTTCTGGTTCTCGTTTCTCCTTCCAATTGCGTTTTTATTTACTATTTCGAATTCCACTTCCGGATTGGAGTTCAGCGTCTTGTCTCTGTTTGTTTTCCATTTCCACTCTTGTTTTGGGAGTTTTTTCCTTCCATATTTGGATTTCAACTTCCCGACAGCATTTCTGTTGACGTTTTTGTTCTAGTTTTGATTTCTACTTCCTGTAAGAAGTTTATTTCCAAGTCGGTATCCTACTTCCGGGTTCGAATTCGGTTTCGGTTTCAGTTAAGTTTCGGTTTCCATTCTCATTTTAGAGCTGTTTTTTTGGATCATAAATCGATTTTCACATCGGGAAAGCAATTTCCATGAGGTTTTTGATCTGGTTCTCGTTTCTTCTTCCAATTCGGATTTTATTTGCTGTTTTGCATTCCACTTCCGGTTTGGAGGTCGGCCTCTTTCTCTGTTTGTTTTCCGTTTGCTCTCTTGTTTTGGATGTCTTTTCGGTTCATATTTGGCTTTCCACTTCTAATTATGATTTCTGTTGACATTTTTGTTCTTGTTTTGATTTCTATTTCTCATATTGAGTTTGTTTGTGCTTTTGAATCCCACTTCCGGTTTCGAGTTCGGTTTGGGTTTCAGTATAGTTTGGGTCCATTCACGTTTTAGAGTCATTTTTCGGATCATAAATCGATTTTCACATCGGGAAAGCAGTTTCCATGAGGATTTTGTTCTGGTTCTGGTTCCTACTTCCAATTCGATTTACTTTGCTGTTTCGAATTCCACTTCCGTGTTGTTGTTCAACGTCTGTCACTGTTTGTTTTCCTTTTCCAATCTTGTTTTGGAAGTTTTTTCGGGTCATATTTCGATTTCCACTTCCCGACAGGAGTTTTGTTGACGTTTTTGTTCTGGTTTTGATTTGTACTTCCCGTACGAAGTTTGTTTCTGAGTTCGAGTCCCACTTCCGGGTTCGAATTCAGTTTCAGTTTCAGTTAAGTTTCGGTTTCCATTCTCATTTTAGAGCTATTTTTTCAGATCATAAATCGATTTTCACATCGGGAAAGCAGTTTTCATGTGGTTTTAGTTCTGGTTCTGGTTTCTTCTTCCAATTCAGATTTTATTTGCTGTTTCGAATTCCACTTCCGGTTTAGAGTTCAGCGTCTGCTCTGTTTGTTTCCGTTTCCACTCTTGTTTTCGAACTTTTTTCAGTTCATATTTGGATTTCCACTCCCTATTAGGATTTCTGTTGACATTTTGTTGTGGTTTTGCTTTCTACTTCCTGTAAGGAATTTGTTTCCGAGTTCGAATCCCACTTCCGGGTTCGAATTTGGTTGTGGTTTCTGTTAAGTTTCGGTTTCCATCCTTATTTTCGAGCATGTTTTTGGATCATAAATCGATTTTCACAGCGGAAAGCAGTTTCCATGAGGTTTTTTTCTGGTTCTGGTTTCTTCTTCCAATTCGGATTTTACTTGCTCTTTCGAGAAGTTTGTTTCCGAGTTGAATCCCTCTTCCGGGTTCGATGTCGGTTTCGGTTTCAGCTATGATTCGGTTTCCATTCTCATTTTAGAGCTATTTTTTGGCTCATAATTCGATTTTCAAATCGGAAAAGCACATTCTATGAGGTTTTTGTTCTGGATCTGGTTTCTCCTTCCATTTCAGATTTTATTTGCTGTTTCGAATTCCACTTCCGGTTTGGAGTTGGGTCCCTGTCTCTGTTTGTTTTCCATTTCCACTCTTGTTTTGGAAGTCTTTTCGATTCATATTTGGATTTCCACTTCCTATCATGATTTCTGTTGACATTTTTGTTCTGGTTTTGATTTCAATTTCTCCTATTGAGTTCGCTTGTGCTTTCGAATCCCACTTCCAGGTTTTAATTCGGTTTTGGTTTCAGTTAAGTTTCGGATTCCATTTTCATTATAGAGCTATATTTTTAGATCATAAATGGATTTTCACATCGGGAAAGCAGTTTCCATGATGTTTTGGTTCTGTTTTGGGTTTCTCCTTCCAATTCGGATTTTATTTGCTGTTTCGAAGTCTACTTCCGGTTTAGAGTTCAGTGTCTGTCTCTGTTTGTTTCCGTTTCCACTCTTATTTTGGAAGTTTTCTCGGGTCATATTTGGATTTCCACTTCCTATTAGGATTTATGTTGATATTTTTGTTCTGGTTTGCTTTCTACTTCCAGTAAGGAGTTTGTTTCCGAGTTCTAATCCCACTTCCGGGTTCGAATTTGGTTGTGGTTTCTGTTAAGTTTCGGTTTCCATCCTTATTTTCGAGCATGTTTTTGGATCATAAATCGATAGTCACATCGGGAAAGCACATTCCATGAGGTTTCTGTTCTGGTTTGGTTTCTCCTTCCATTTCAGATTTTATTTGTTGTTTTGAATTCCAATTCCGGTTTGGATTTTGGTCCATGTCTCTGTTTGTTTTCCATTTCCACTCTTGTTTTGGAAGTCTTTTCGATTCATATTTGGATTTCCACTTCCTATTATGATTTCTGTTGACATTTTTGTTCTGGTTTTGATTTCTATTTCTCATATTGAGTTTGTTTGTGCTTTCGAATCCAACTTCCAGGTTCGAATTCGGTTTTGGTTTCAGTTAAGTTTCGTTTTCCATTTTTATTTTAGAGCTATTTTTTCAGATCATAAATCGATTTGCACATTGGGAAAGCAGTTTCCATGAGGTTTTTTTCTGGTTCTCGTTTCTCCTTCCAATTGCGTTTTTATTTACTATTTCGAATTCCACTTCCGGATTGGAGTTCAGCGTCTTGTCTCTGTTTGTTTTCCATTTCCACTCTTGTTTTGGAGTTTTTTCCTTCCATATTTGGATTTCAACTTCCCGACAGCATTTCTGTTGACGTTTTTGTTCTAGTTTTGATTTCTACTTCCTGTAAGAAGTTTATTTCCAAGTCGGTATCCTACTTCCGGGTTCGAATTCGGTTTCGGTTTCAGTTAAGTTTCGTTTCCATTCTCATTTTAGAGCTGTTTTTTTTGGATCATAAATCGATTTTCACATCGGGAAAGCAATTTCCATGAGGTTTTTGATCTGGTTCTCGTTTCTTCTTCCAATTCGGATTTTATTTGCTGTTTTGCATTCCACTTCCGGTTTGGAGGTCGGCCTCTTTCTCTGTTTGTTTTCCGTTTGCTCTCTTGTTTTGGATGTCTTTTCGGTTCATATTTGGCTTTCCACTTCTAATTATGATTTCTGTTGACATTTTGTTCTTGTTTTGATTTCTATTTCTCATATTGAGTTTGTTTGTGCTTTTGAATCCCACTTCCGGTTTCGAGTTCGGTTTGGGTTTCAGTATAGTTTGGGGTCCATTCACGTTTTAGAGTCATTTTTCGGATCATAAATCGATTTTCACATCGGGAAAGCAGTTTCCATGAGGATTTTGTTCTGGTTCTGGTTCCTACTTCCAATTCGGATTTACTTTGCTGTTTCGAATTCCACTTCCGTGTTGTTGTTCAACGTCTGTCACTGTTTGTTTTCCTTTTCCAATCTTGTTTTGGAAGTTTTTTCGGGTCATATTTCGATTTCCACTTCCCGACAGGAGTTTTGTTGACGTTTTTGTTCTGGTTTTGATTTGTACTTCCTGTACGAAGTTTGTTTCTGAGTTCGAGTCCCACTTCCGGGTTCGAATTCAGTTTCAGTTTCAGTTAAGTTTCGGTTTCCATTCTCATTTTAGAGCTATTTTTTCAGATCATAAATCGATTTTCACATCGGGAAAGCAGTTTTCATGTGGTTTTAGTTCTGGTTCTGGTTTCTTCTTCCAATTCAGATTTATTTGCTGTTTCGAATTCCACTTCCGGTTTAGAGTTCAGCGTCTGGCTCTGTTTGTTTTCCGTTTCCACTCTGTTTTCGAACTTTTTTCAGTTCATATTTGGATTTCCACTCCCTATTAGGATTTCTGTTGACATTTTGTTGTGGTTTTGCTTTCTACTTCCTGTAAGGAATTTGTTTCCGAGTTCGAATCCCACTTCCGGGTTCGAATTTGGTTGTGGTTTCTGTTAAGTTTCGGTTTCCATCCTTATTTTCGAGCATGTTTTTGGATCATAAATCGATTTTCACAGCGGGAAAGCAGTTTCCATGAGGTTTTTTTCTGGTTCTGGTTTCTTCTTCCAATTCGGATTTTACTTGCTCTTTCGAGAAGTTTGTTTCCGAGTTGAATCCCTCTTCC
This sequence comes from Perognathus longimembris pacificus, assembly GCF_023159225.1. Classification (NCBI taxonomy): domain Eukaryota; kingdom Metazoa; phylum Chordata; class Mammalia; order Rodentia; family Heteromyidae; genus Perognathus; species Perognathus longimembris. The sequence goes on along the minus strand of NW_025959481.1, from coordinate 3,810 downwards.
GGGTTCGATGTCGGTTTCGGTTTCAGCTATGATTCGGTTTCCATTCTCATTTTAGAGCTATTTTTTGGCTCATAATTCGATTTTCAAATCGGAAAAGCACATTCTATGAGGTTTTTGTTCTGGATCTGGTTTCTCCTTCCATTTCAGATTTTATTTGCTGTTTCGAATTCCACTTCCGGTTTGGAGTTGGGTCCCTGTCTCTGTTTGTTTTCCATTTCCACTCTTGTTTTGGAAGTCTTTTCGATTCATATTTGGATTTCCACTTCCTATCATGATTTCTGTTGACATTTTTGTTCTGGTTTTGATTTCAATTTCTCCTATTGAGTTCGCTTGTGCTTTCGAATCCCACTTCCAGGTTTTAATTCGGTTTTGGGTTTCAGTTAAGTTTCGGATTCCCATTTTCATTATAGAGCTATATTTTTAGATCATAAATGGATTTTCACATCGGGAAAGCAGTTTCCATGATGTTTTGGTTCTGTTTTGGGTTTCTCCTTCCAATTCGGATTTTATTTGCTGTTTCGAAGTCCACTTCCGGTTTAGAGTTCAGTGTCTGTCTCTGTTTGTTTTCCGTTTCCACTCTTATTTTGGAAGTTTTCTCGGGTCATATTTGGATTTCCACTTCCTATTAGGATTTATGTTGATATTTTTGTTCTGGTTTTGCTTTCTACTTCCAGTAAGGAGTTTGTTTCCGAGTTCTAATCCCACTTCCGGGTTCGAATTTGGTTGTGGTTTCTGTTAAGTTTCGGTTTCCATCCTTATTTTCGAGCATGTTTTTGGATCATAAATCGATAGTCACATCGGGAAAGCACATTCCATGAGGTTTCTGTTCTGGTTTGGTTTCTCCTTCCATTTCAGATTTTATTTGTTGTTTTGAATTCCAATTCCGGTTTGGATTTTGGTCCATGTCTCTGTTTGTTTTCCATTTCCACTCTTGTTTTGGAAGTCTTTTCGATTCATATTTGGATTTCCACTTCCTATTATGATTTCTGTTGACATTTTTGTTCTGGTTTTGATTTCTATTTCTCATATGAGTTTGTTTGTGCTTTCGAATCCAACTTCCAGGTTCGAATTCGGTTTTGGTTTCAGTTAAGTTTCGTTTTCCATTTTTATTTTAGAGCTATTTTTTCAGATCATAAATCGATTTGCACATTGGGAAAGCAGTTTCCATGAGGTTTTTTTCTGGTTCTCGTTTCTCCTTCCAATTGCGTTTTTATTTACTATTTCGAATTCCACTTCCGGATTGGAGTTCAGCGTCTTGTCTCTGTTTGTTTTCCATTTCCACTCTTGTTTTGGGAGTTTTTTCCTTCCATATTTGGATTTCAACTTCCCGACAGCATTTCTGTTGACGTTTTGTTCTAGTTTTGATTTCTACTTCCTGTAAGAAGTTTATTTCCAAGTCGGTATCCTACTTCCGGGTTCGAATTCGGTTTCGGTTTCAGTTAAGTTTCGGTTTCCATTCTCATTTTAGAGCTGTTTTTTTGGATCATAATCGATTTTCACATCGGAAAGCAATTTCCATGAGGTTTTGATCTGGTTCTCGTTTCTTCTTCCAATTCGGATTTTATTTGCTGTTTTGCATTCCACTTCCGGTTTGGAGGTCGGCTCTTTCTCTGTTTGTTTTCCGTTTGCTCTCTTGTTTTGGATGTCTTTTCGGTTCATATTTGGCTTTCCACTTCTAATTATGATTTCTGTTGACATTTTTGTTCTTGTTTTGATTTCTATTTCTCATATTGAGTTTGTTTGTGCTTTTGAATCCCACTTCCGGTTTCGAGTTCGGTTTGGGTTTCAGTATAGTTTGGGTCCATTCACGTTTTAGAGTCATTTTTTCGGATCATAAATCGATTTTCACATCGGGAAAGCAGTTTCCATGAGGATTTTGTTCTGGTTCTGGTTCCTACTTCCAATTCGGATTTACTTTGCTGTTTCGAATTCCACTTCCGTGTTGTTGTTCAACGTCTGTCACTGTTTGTTTTCCTTTTCCAATCTTGTTTTGGAAGTTTTTTCGGGGTCATATTTCGATTTCCACTTCCCGACAGGAGTTTTGTTGACGTTTTTGTTCTGGTTTTGATTTGTACTTCCCGTACGAAGTTTGTTTCTGAGTTCGAGTCCCACTTCCGGGTTCGAATTCAGTTTCAGTTTCAGTTAAGTTTCGGTTTCCATTCTCATTTTAGAGCTATTTTTTCAGATCATAAATCGATTTTCACATCGGGAAAGCAGTTTTCATGTGGTTTTAGTTCTGGTTCTGGTTTCTTCTTCCAATTCAGATTTTATTTGCTGTTTCGAATTCCACTTCCGGTTTAGAGTTCAGCGTCTGGCTCTGTTTGTTTTCCGTTTCCCACTCTTGTTTTCGAACTTTTTTCAGTTCATATTTGGATTTCCACTCCCTATTAGGATTTCTGTTGACATTTTGTTGTGGTTTTGCTTTCTACTTCCTGTAAGGAATTTGTTTCCGAGTTCGAATCCCACTTCCGGGTTCGAATTTGGTTGTGGTTTCTGTTAAGTTTCGGTTTCCATCCTTATTTTCCGAGCATGTTTTTGGATCATAAATCGATTTTCACAGCGGGAAAGCAGTTTCCATGAGGTTTTTTTCTGGTTCTGGTTTCTTCTTCCAATTCGGATTTTACTTGCTCTTTCGAGAAGTTTGTTTCCGAGTTGAATCCCTCTTCCGGGTTCGATGTCGGTTTCGGTTTCAGCTATGATTCGGTTTCCATTCTCATTTTAGAGCTATTTTTTGGCTCATAATTCGATTTTCAAATCGGAAAAGCACATTCTATGAGGTTTTTGTTCTGGATCTGGTTTCTCCTTCCATTTCAGATTTTATTTGCTGTTTCGAATTCCACTTCCGGTTTGGAGTTGGGTCCCTGTCTCTGTTTGTTTTCCATTTCCACTCTTGTTTTGGAAGTCTTTTCGATTCATATTTGGATTTCCACTTCCTATCATGATTTCTGTTGACATTTTTGTTCTGGTTTTGATTTCAATTTCTCCTATTGAGTTCGCTTGTGCTTTCGAATCCCACTTCCAGGTTTTAATTCGGTTTTGGTTTCAGTTAAGTTTCGGATTCCATTTTCATTATAGAGCTATATTTTTAGATCATAAATGGATTTTCACATCGGGAAAGCAGTTTCCATGATGTTTTGGTTCTGTTTTGGGTTTCTCCTTCCAATTCGGATTTTATTTGCTGTTTCGAAGTCCACTTCCGGTTTAGAGTTCAGTGTCTGTCTCTGTTTGTTTTCCGTTTCCACTCTTATTTTGGAAGTTTTCTCGGGTCATATTTGGATTTCCACTTCCTATTAGGATTTATGTTGATATTTTTGTTCTGGTTTTGCTTTCTACTTCCAGTAAGGAGTTTGTTTCCGAGTTCTAATCCCACTTCCGGGTTCGAATTTGGTTGTGGTTTCTGTTAAGTTTCGGTTTCCATCCTTATTTTCGAGCATGTTTTTGGATCATAAATCGATATTCACATCGGGAAAGCACATTCCATGAGGTTTCTGTTCTGGTTTGGTTTCTCCTTCCATTTCAGATTTTATTTGTTGTTTTGAATTCCAATTCCGTTTGGATTTTGGTCCATGTCTCTGTTTGTTTTCCATTTCCACTCTTGTTTTGGAAGTCTTTTCGATTCATATTTGGATTTCCACTTCCTATTATGATTTCTGTTGACATTTTTGTTCTGGTTTTGATTTCTATTTCTCATATTGAGTTTGTTTGTGCTTTCGAATCCAACTTCCAGGTTCGAATTCGGTTTTGGTTTCAGTTAAGTTTCGTTTTCCATTTTTATTTTAGAGCTATTTTTTCAGATCATAAATCGATTTG
>NW_025959480.1:0-31788 GCF_023159225.1 Perognathus longimembris pacificus | reverse complement strand
GTCTCGGTCAAGTGAGCAGTTGCTTTTTCCAGACTAATAGGATGTCAGTCGCAGGAAAAGGAGCCACAAGGTAGAAAAGGAAGGCCCCAACCCTCCTCCCTCATATACACACCTCCTGCACAGAGAAAAGAAGCAGAGGGATTTGGGGACAGAACAGGGAGACTACAGCTTAGAGGATTGCGGACTGTTGTGCACGAGAGGACTGGGAGAGGCCAGGACTACAGAGGCTGAGAGCAGAGGGCGAATTGGAGAAGATAACAAGGGCCAGGAAGAGGGAGGGGGTTCTAAATGCCTCAGAGGAAGGGACGAGATGCGTCGGGAGCTGTGTAGCCTGTGAAGCTCAGATGGAGGAGGAGGAAAATGGGAAGCAGAGGCAGGGGCGAAGAGGCAGAGGCCCGGTGGCACGCGTGGGTTGATAGGAGTCTGGAGGCAGGAAGGCTAATGCTAGGAGTGGAAGCAGCAGCAAGGCAGGGGCAAGGAGGGCATGAAGAGAGAATCTCAGGGAGTTTGTGGTGAAGCAAATATGAGTGCAGGGGACAAGCCTCAGGAACTCAGCCGCTGATGGAAGTTGGTGGCGAGGAAGGCCAGGATGCTTGCCATGGGACGGGCGCCGTGCCCCCAAGCCCATGTACCAAGGAGACCGAAATAGAGCCAGGGCATTCTGGGGCACAGGCCTCTGCCCCTCGCTGCCCACAGTGCCTTGCTTCAGGGTGTAGACCAGAGGGGTAAAGAATGCCTTCTTTGGTTGGGGTACTTCCTGGGGATAATCCCGTGGTCCTGCCGCATTCACATGTCTCCCCTCATTGCATTCCGCCAAGAGTTGTTTGCAATTCAGGGTCGCTCAAGCTGCATGGTACAGGGAATGGGAAACAGGTAAGGACAGCAGGGGAAGACACAAGTGCCAATGGGCTGGCCAACATGCAGGGCTGGGCTCCCTAGCCACGCCCACCACAACAATATCAGGCTTGATTCGATCAAGTCCGACCCAGTGCCCTGAAAACCCTTAGCACCTTCCAAGGCACGGTAAACTGGGTGTGCTCGCAAGTGCGTGAGTGTGTCCGTGTTTGGTTGTACGAGTGCGTGTGTGTTCCTGACACCGTACATGGGTGTACTTCCTAAACATAAGTCTGGATATGTGTAAATAGGCATCTGGATGTGGATCCAGGAGGGTCCCGTCACAGTGTGTTCTGAGTGAGCATGTGGAGGCTGCGGCGAGTGACAGAGAAAGACAGAGATGGAGAGTGGGCTTGCATGTGAGAAATTTTCTGTCCATGTGCGGTGGCAGGAGTGTGTCCGATATGAAGTTGAACAGATGCAATTCAAAGTGTGTGCACGTATACTTGCTTGCTTGAAATTCCCAGGAAACCATTCATTTGGCAAGGCTGCCTTTAGTGCTGTCTGCTTCTCCAAGGTCTCCAGACATGAGTCCGGGGATGCTAAGCAGCCACTGCTGTTGGCGATCCGCATGACAGTGATGATGACGCCTACGAATAGCATTGCTGGGAGCCAGGGTGCCTTGGCCAACGCAGGGAAGCGTCAGAATGCCCTTTCCCTGGTGTCTGAGCATAGCACCCTGCAGGAGCCTTAAACTTATGGCTGTGAGCCAACGGCCCCCGCATTGCCAGCTCCTGCCTATAGCCATTATGACCCACCGCTACTCGGTAGGAGGAAGGATCTGGCAGAGATGTGGGCCAGAGAGGCCAGGCAAGAGGGCAAACAAGAGTGGAGCGGTCACCTGTGCAGTTAGGAGAACCCAATAACCCCTCACCTGCTGACCTTGAATCTCCATTCTGCTGTCATCGAACAGATGACGTGGATGGGGAGAGAGGTGGCGGATTCAGACACCGGCCACTTCCAGGACTGGCAAGGGCAGAGGAGGTGGGGGAGCTGTCCAACACGGGTTCAGCCAGGATGTGGGATGGAGCGGGAGCGGAGGTGAAAAGTGGACCCAGCCCGTCCCAGCGGGGATTCCAGGTGTGCGATTTGTGGCTCCGGAGGTCCTGTACTTCCCTGTTGGCCTGTGAGAACTGGTGAGCAGTCAGAGCCAACCCCTAAGGGCCTTCGCGTCCCTTTCGCTATGGCAACTCCACTTGGAACACTGGCACACGTCAGCAGGTGGCGCCTAGAACCTGATCACGTCACAGAGCGCCTAACCCTCCAGGCACCGCCCAGAGGCTTCCCAGCACCCCTGGGGCGCATGTGCAGTCAAGGAGGCATAAGCAGGGCCTGATGGGCTGTGAGCAACAACTGACTACCGCTAAGAGGCGTCACTCCCCCTCCCGCTAAAGCTGATCCTGTTGGAATGCAAATGCAAATGCACCTCAGCACACTGGGCAAGGCATAGAAACCCAAATCATCCAGCCACCTCCTGGAGGCTTTGCTACACGGCGGGCCGCGCATGCGCAGTCCGGCAACATCAGAAGCACACCAGGCTGCTAACTAGCAGGCCAGTGAAGGGCTTCAAGTGGTCTCGGTCAAGTGAGCAGTTGCTTTTTCCAGACTAATAGGATGTCAGTCGCAGGAAAAGGAGCCACAAGGTAGAAAAGGAAGGCCCCAACCCTCCTCCCTCATATACACACCTCCTGCACAGAGAAAAGAAGCAGAGGGATTTGGGGACAGAACAGGGAGACTACAGCTTAGAGGATTGCGGACTGTTGTGCACGAGAGGACTGGGAGAGGCCAGGACTACAGAGGCTGAGAGCAGAGGGCGAATTGGAGAAGATAACAAGGGCCAGGAAGAGGGAGGGGGTTCTAAATGCCTCAGAGGAAGGGACGAGATGCGTCGGGAGCTGTGTAGCCTGTGAAGCTCAGATGGAGGAGGAGGAAAATGGGAAGCAGAGGCAGGGGCGAAGAGGCAGAGGCCCGGTGGCACGCGTGGGTTGATAGGAGTCTGGAGGCAGGAAGGCTAATGCTAGGAGTGGAAGCAGCAGCAAGGCAGGGGCAAGGAGGGCATGAAGAGAGAATCTCAGGGAGTTTGTGGTGAAGCAAATATGAGTGCAGGGGACAAGCCTCAGGAACTCAGCCGCTGATGGAAGTTGGTGGCGAGGAAGGCCAGGATGCTTGCCATGGGACGGGCGCCGTGCCCCCAAGCCCATGTACCAAGGAGACCGAAATAGAGCCAGGGCATTCTGGGGCACAGGCCTCTGCCCCTCGCTGCCCACAGTGCCTTGCTTCAGGGTGTAGACCAGAGGGGTAAAGAATGCCTTCTTTGGTTGGGGTACTTCCTGGGGATAATCCCGTGGTCCTGCCGCATTCACATGTCTCCCCTCATTGCATTCCGCCAAGAGTTGTTTGCAATTCAGGTCGCTCAAGCTGCATGGTACAGGGAATGGGAAACAGGTAAGGACAGCAGGGGAAGACACAAGTGCCAATGGGCTGGCCAACATGCAGGGCTGGGCTCCCTAGCCACGCCCACCACAACAATATCAGGCTTGATTCGATCAAGTCCGACCCAGTGCCCTGAAAACCCTTAGCACCTTCCAAGGCACGGTAAACTGGGTGTGCTCGCAAGTGCGTGAGTGTGTCCGTGTTTGGTTGTACGAGTGCGTGTGTGTTCCTGACACCGTACATGGGTGTACTTCCTAAACATAAGTCTGGATATGTGTAAATAGGCATCTGGATGTGGATCCAGGAGGTCCCGTCACAGTGTGTTCTGAGTGAGCATGTGGAGGCTGCGGCGAGTGACAGAGAAAGACAGAGATGGAGAGTGGGCTTGCATGTGAGAAATTTTCTGTCCATGTGCGGGTGGCAGGAGTGTGTCGATATGAAGTTGAACAGATGCAATTCAAAGTGTGTGCACGTATACTTGCTTGCTTGAAATTCCCAGGAAACCATTCATTTGGCAAGGCTGCCTTTAGTGCTGTCTGCTTCTCCAAGGTCTCCAGACATGAGTCCGGGGATGCTAAGCAGCCACTGCTGTTGGCGATCCGCATGACAGTGATGATGACGCCTACGAATAGCATTGCTGGGAGCCAGGGTGCCTTGGCCAACGCAGGGAAGCGTCAGAATGCCCTTTCCCTGGTGTCTGAGCATAGCACCCTGCAGGAGCCTTAAACTTATGGCTGTGAGCCAACGGCCCCCGCATTGCCAGCTCCTGCCTATAGCCATTATGACCCACCGCTACTCGGTAGGAGGAAGGATCTGGCAGAGATGTGGGCCAGAGAGGCCAGGCAAGAGGGCAAACAAGAGTGGAGCGGTCACCTGTGCAGTTAGGAGAACCCAATAACCCCTCACCTGCTGACCTTGAATCTCCATTCTGCTGTCATCGAACAGATGACGTGGATGGGGAGAGAGGTGGCGGATTCAGACACCGGCCACTTCCAGGACTGGCAAGGGCAGAGGAGGTGGGGGAGCTGTCCAACACGGGTTCAGCCAGGATGTGGGATGGAGCGGGAGCGGAGGTGAAAAGTGGACCCAGCCCGTCCCAGCGGGGATTCCAGGTGTGCGATTTGTGGCTCCGGAGGTCCTGTACTTCCCTGTTGGCCTGTGAGAACTGGTGAGCAGTCAGAGCCAACCCCTAAGGGCCTTCGCGTCCCTTTCGCTATGGCAACTCCACTTGGAACACTGGCACACGTCAGCAGGTGGCGCCTAGAACCTGATCACGTCACAGAGCGCCTAACCCTCCAGGCACCGCCCAGAGGCTTCCCAGCACCCCTGGGGCGCATGTGCAGTCAAGGAGGCATAAGCAGGGCCTGATGGGCTGTGAGCAACAACTGACTACCGCTAAGAGGCGTCACTCCCCCTCCCGCTAAAGCTGATCCTGTTGGAATGCAAATGCAAATGCACCTCAGCACACTGGGCAAGGCATAGAAACCCAAATCATCCAGCCACCTCCTGGAGGCTTTGCTACACGGCGGGCCGCGCATGCGCAGTCCGGCAACATCAGAAGCACACCAGGCTGCTAACTAGCAGGCCAGTGAAGGGCTTCAAGTGGTCTCGGTCAAGTGAGCAGTTGCTTTTTCCAGACTAATAGGATGTCAGTCGCAGGAAAAGGAGCCACAAGGTAGAAAAGGAAGGCCCCAACCCTCCTCCCTCATATACACACCTCCTGCACAGAGAAAAGAAGCAGAGGGATTTGGGGACAGAACAGGGAGACTACAGCTTAGAGGATTGCGGACTGTTGTGCACGAGAGGACTGGGAGAGGCCAGGACTACAGAGGCTGAGAGCAGAGGGCGAATTGGAGAAGATAACAAGGGCCAGGAAGAGGGAGGGGGGTTCTAAATGCCTCAGAGGAAGGGACGAGATGCGTCGGGAGCTGTGTAGCCTGTGAAGCTCAGATGGAGGAGGAGGGAAAATGGGAAGCAGAGGCAGGGGCGAAGAGGCAGAGGCCCGGTGGCACGCGTGGGTTGATAGGAGTCTGGAGGCAGGAAGGCTAATGCTAGGAGTGGAAGCAGCAGCAAGGCAGGGGCAAGGAGGGCATGAAGAGAGAATCTCAGGGAGTTTGTGGTGAAGCAAATATGAGTGCAGGGGACAAGCCTCAGGAACTCAGCCGCTGATGGAAGTTGGTGGCGAGGAAGGCCAGGATGCTTGCCATGGGACGGGCGCCGTGCCCCCAAGCCCATGTACCAAGGAGACCGAAATAGAGCCAGGGCATTCTGGGGCACAGGCCTCTGCCCCTCGCTGCCCACAGTGCCTTGCTTCAGGGTGTAGACCAGAGGGGTAAAGAATGCCTTCTTTGGTTGGGGTACTTCCTGGGGATAATCCCGTGGTCCTGCCGCATTCACATGTCTCCCCTCATTGCATTCCGCCAAGAGTTGTTTGCAATTCAGGTCGCTCAAGCTGCATGGTACAGGGAATGGGAAACAGGTAAGGACAGCAGGGGAAGACACAAGTGCCAATGGGCTGGCCAACATGCAGGGCTGGGCTCCCTAGCCACGCCCACCACAACAATATCAGGCTTGATTCGATCAAGTCCGACCCAGTGCCCTGAAAACCCTTAGCACCTTCCAAGGCACGGTAAACTGGGTGTGCTCGCAAGTGCGTGAGTGTGTCCGTGTTTGGTTGTACGAGTGCGTGTGTGTTCCTGACACCGTACATGGGTTGTACTTCCTAAACATAAGTCTGGATATGTGTAAATAGGCATCTGGATGTGGATCCAGGAGGTCCCGTCACAGTGTGTTCTGAGTGAGCATGTGGAGGCTGCGGCGAGTGACAGAGAAAGACAGAGATGGAGAGTGGGCTTGCATGTGAGAAATTTTCTGTCCATGTGCGGGTGGCAGGAGTGTGTCCGATATGAAGTTGAACAGATGCAATTCAAAGTGTGTGCACGTATACTTGCTTGCTTGAAATTCCCAGGGAAACCATTCATTTGGCAAGGCTGCCTTTAGTGCTGTCTGCTTCTCCAAGGTCTCCAGACATGAGTCCGGGATGCTAAGCAGCCACTGCTGTTGGCGATCCGCATGACAGTGATGATGACGCCTACGAATAGCATTGCTGGGAGCCAGGGTGCCTTGGCCAACGCAGGGAAGCGTCAGAATGCCCTTTCCCTGGTGTCTGAGCATAGCAACCCTGCAGGAGCCTTAAACTTATGGCTGTGAGCCAACGGCCCCCGCATTGCCAGCTCCTGCCTATAGCCATTATGACCCACCGCTACTCGGTAGGAGGAAGGATCTGGCAGAGATGTGGGCCAGAGAGGCCAGGCAAGAGGGCAAACAAGAGTGGAGCGGTCACCTGTGCAGTTAGGAGAACCCAATAACCCCCTCACCTGCTGACCTTGAATCTCCATTCTGCTGTCATCGAACAGATGACGTGGATGGGGAGAGAGGTGGCGGATTCAGACACCGGCCACTTCCAGGACTGGCAAGGGCAGAGGAGGTGGGGGAGCTGTCCAACACGGGTTCAGCCAGGATGTGGGATGGAGCGGGAGCGGAGGTGAAAAGTGGACCCAGCCCGTCCCAGCGGGGATTCCAGGTGTGCGATTTGTGGCTCCGGAGGTCCTGTACTTCCCTGTTGGCCTGTGAGAACTGGTGAGCAGTCAGAGCCAACCCCTAAGGGCCTTCGCGTCCCTTTCGCTATGGCAACTCCACTTGGAACACTGGCACACGTCAGCAGGTGGCGCCTAGAACCTGATCACGTCACAGAGCGCCTAACCCTCCAGGCACCGCCCAGAGGCTTCCCAGCACCCCTGGGGCGCATGTGCAGTCAAGGAGGCATAAGCAGGGCCTGATGGGCTGTGAGCAACAACTGACTACCGCTAAGAGGCGTCACTCCCCCTCCCGCTAAAGCTGATCCTGTTGGAATGCAAATGCAAATGCACCTCAGCACACTGGGCAAGGCATAGAAACCCAAATCATCCAGCCACCTCCTGGAGGCTTTGCTACACGGCGGGCCGCGCATGCGCAGTCCGGCAACATCAGAAGCACACCAGGCTGCTAACTAGCAGGCCAGTGAAGGGCTTCAAGTGGTCTCGGTCAAGTGAGCAGTTGCTTTTTCCAGACTAATAGGATGTCAGTCGCAGGAAAAGGAGCCACAAGGTAGAAAAGGAAGGCCCCAACCCTCCTCCCTCATATACACACCTCCTGCACAGAGAAAAGAAGCAGAGGGATTTGGGGGACAGAACAGGGAGACTACAGCTTAGAGGATTGCGGACTGTTGTGCACGAGAGGACTGGGAGAGGCCAGGACTACAGAGGCTGAGAGCAGAGGGCGAATTGGAGAAGATAACAAGGGCCAGGAAGAGGGAGGGGGTTCTAAATGCCTCAGAGGAAGGGACGAGATGCGTCGGGAGCTGTGTAGCCTGTGAAGCTCAGATGGAGGAGGAGGAAAATGGGAAGCAGAGGCAGGGGCGAAGAGGCAGAGGCCCGGTGGCACGCGTGGGTTGATAGGAGTCTGGAGGCAGGAAGGCTAATGCTAGGAGTGGAAGCAGCAGCAAGGCAGGGGCAAGGAGGGCATGAAGAGAGAATCTCAGGGAGTTTGTGGTGAAGCAAATATGAGTGCAGGGGACAAGCCTCAGGAACTCAGCCGCTGATGGAAGTTGGTGGCGAGGAAGGCCAGGATGCTTGCCATGGGACGGGCGCCGTGCCCCCAAGCCCATGTACCAAGGAGACCGAAATAGAGCCAGGGCATTCTGGGGCACAGGCCTCTGCCCCTCGCTGCCCACAGTGCCTTGCTTCAGGGTGTAGACCAGAGGGGTAAAGAATGCCTTCTTTGGTTGGGGTACTTCCTGGGGATAATCCCGTGGTCCTGCCGCATTCACATGTCTCCCCTCATTGCATTCCGCCAAGAGTTGTTTGCAATTCAGGTCGCTCAAGCTGCATGGTACAGGGAATGGGAAACAGGTAAGGACAGCAGGGGAAGACACAAGTGCCAATGGGCTGGCCAACATGCAGGGCTGGGCTCCCTAGCCACGCCCACCACAACAATATCAGGCTTGATTCGATCAAGTCCGACCCAGTGCCCTGAAAACCCTTAGCACCTTCCAAGGCACGGTAAACTGGGTGTGCTCGCAAGTGCGTGAGTGTGTCCGTGTTTGGTTGTACGAGTGCGTGTGTGTTCCTGACACCGTACATGGGTGTACTTCCTAAACATAAGTCTGGATATGTGTAAATAGGCATCTGGATGTGGATCCAGGAGGTCCCGTCACAGTGTGTTCTGAGTGAGCATGTGGAGGCTGCGGCGAGTGACAGAGAAAGACAGAGATGGAGAGTGGGCTTGCATGTGAGAAATTTTCTGTCCATGTGCGGTGGCAGGAGTGTGTCCGATATGAAGTTGAACAGATGCAATTCAAAGTGTGTGCACGTATACTTGCTTGCTTGAAATTCCCAGGAAACCATTCATTTGGCAAGGCTGCCTTTAGTGCTGTCTGCTTCTCCAAGGTCTCCAGACATGAGTCCGGGGATGGCTAAGCAGCCACTGCTGTTGGCGATCCGCATGACAGTGATGATGACGCCTACGAATAGCATTGCTGGGAGCCAGGGTGCCTTGGCCAACGCAGGGAAGCGTCAGAATGCCCTTTCCCCTGGTGTCTGAGCATAGCACCCTGCAGGAGCCTTAAACTTATGGCTGTGAGCCAACGGCCCCCGCATTGCCAGCTCCTGCCTATAGCCATTATGACCCACCGCTACTCGGTAGGAGGAAGGATCTGGCAGAGATGTGGGCCAGAGAGGCCAGGCAAGAGGGCAAACAAGAGTGGAGCGGTCACCTGTGCAGTTAGGAGAACCCAATAACCCCCTCACCTGCTGACCTTGAATCTCCATTCTGCTGTCATCGAACAGATGACGTGGATGGGGAGAGAGGTGGCGGATTCAGACACCGGCCACTTCCAGGACTGGCAAGGGCAGAGGAGGTGGGGAGCTGTCCAACACGGGTTCAGCCAGGATGTGGGATGGAGCGGGAGCGGAGGTGAAAAGTGGACCCAGCCCGTCCCAGCGGGGATTCCAGGTGTGCGATTTGTGGCTCCGGAGGTCCTGTACTTCCCTGTTGGCCTGTGAGAACTGGTGAGCAGTCAGAGCCAACCCCTAAGGGCCTTCGCGTCCCTTTCGCTATGGCAACTCCACTTGGAACACTGGCACACGTCAGCAGGTGGCGCCTAGAACCTGATCACGTCACAGAGCGCCTAACCCTCCAGGCACCGCCCAGAGGCTTCCCAGCACCCCTGGGGCGCATGTGCAGTCAAGGAGGCATAAGCAGGGCCTGATGGGCTGTGAGCAACAACTGACTACCGCTAAGAGGCGTCACTCCCCCTCCCGCTAAAGCTGATCCTGTTGGAATGCAAATGCAAATGCACCTCAGCACACTGGGCAAGGCATAGAAACCCAAATCATCCAGCCACCTCCTGGAGGCTTTGCTACACGGCGGGCCGCGCATGCGCAGTCCGGCAACATCAGAAGCACACCAGGCTGCTAACTAGCAGGCCAGTGAAGGGCTTCAAGTGGTCTCGGTCAAGTGAGCAGTTGCTTTTTCCAGACTAATAGGATGTCAGTCGCAGGAAAAGGAGCCACAAGGTAGAAAAGGAAGGCCCCAACCCTCCTCCCTCATATACACACCTCCTGCACAGAGAAAAGAAGCAGAGGGATTTGGGGACAGAACAGGGAGACTACAGCTTAGAGGATTGCGGTCTGTTGTGCACGAGAGGACTGGGAGAGGCCAGGACTACAGAGGCTGAGAGCAGAGGGGCGAATTGGAGAAGATAACAAGGGCCAGGAAGAGGGAGGGGGTTCTAAATGCCTCAGAGGAAGGGACGAGATGCGTCGGGAGCTGTGTAGCCTGTGAAGCTCAGATGGAGGAGGAGGAAAATGGGAAGCAGAGGCAGGGGCGAAGAGGCAGAGGCCCGGTGGCACGCGTGGGTTGATAGGAGTCTGGAGGCAGGAAGGCTAATGCTAGGAGTGGAAGCAGCAGCAAGGCAGGGGCAAGGAGGGCATGAAGAGAGAATCTCAGGGAGTTTGTGGTGAAGCAAATATGAGTGCAGGGGACAAGCCTCAGGAACTCAGCCGCTGATGGAAGTTGGTGGCGAGGAAGGCCAGGATGCTTGCCATGGGACGGGCGCCGTGCCCCCAAGCCCATGTACCAAGGAGACCGAAATAGAGCCAGGGCATTCTGGGGCACAGGCCTCTGCCCCTCGCTGCCCACAGTGCCTTGCTTCAGGGTGTAGACCAGAGGGGTAAAGAATGCCTTCTTTGGTTGGGGTACTTCCTGGGGATAATCCCGTGGTCCTGCCGCATTCACATGTCTCCCCTCATTGCATTCCGCCAAGAGTTGTTTGCAATTCAGGTCGCTCAAGCTGCATGGTACAGGGAATGGGAAACAGGTAAGGACAGCAGGGGAAGACACAAGTGCCAATGGGCTGGCCAACATGCAGGGCTGGGCTCCCTAGCCACGCCCACCACAACAATATCAGGCTTGATTCGATCAAGTCCGACCCAGTGCCCTGAAAACCCTTAGCACCTTCCAAGGCACGGTAAACTGGGTGTGCTCGCAAGTGCGGTGAGTGTGTCCGTGTTTGGTTGTACGAGTGCGTGTGTGTTCCTGACACCGTACATGGGTGTACTTCCTAAACATAAGTCTGGATATGTGTAAATAGGCATCTGGATGTGGATCCAGGAGGTCCCGTCACAGTGTGTTCTGAGTGAGCATGTGGAGGCTGCGGCGAGTGACAGAGAAAGACAGAGATGGAGAGTGGGCTTGCATGTGAGAAATTTTCTGTCCATGTGCGGTGGCAGGAGTGTGTCCGATATGAAGTTGAACAGATGCAATTCAAAGTGTGTGCACGTATACTTGCTTGCTTGAAATTCCCAGGAAACCATTCATTTGGCAAGGCTGCCTTTAGTGCTGTCTGCTTCTCCAAGGTCTCCAGACATGAGTCCGGGGATGCTAAGCAGCCACTGCTGTTGGCGATCCGCATGACAGTGATGATGACGCCTACGAATAGCATTGCTGGGAGCCAGGGTGCCTTGGCCAACGCAGGGAAGCGTCAGAATGCCCTTTCCCTGGTGTCTGAGCATAGCACCCTGCAGGAGCCTTAAACTTATGGCTGTGAGCCAACGGCCCCCGCATTGCCAGCTCCTGCCTATAGCCATTATGACCCACCGCTACTCGGTAGGAGGAAGGATCTGGCAGAGATGTGGGCCAGAGAGGCCAGGCAAGAGGGCAAACAAGAGTGGAGCGGTCACCTGTGCAGTTAGGAGAACCCAATAACCCCTCACCTGCTGACCTTGAATCTCCATTCTGCTGTCATCGAACAGATGACGTGGATGGGGAGAGAGGTGGCGGATTCAGACACCGGCCACTTCCAGGACTGGCAAGGGCAGAGGAGGTGGGGGGAGCTGTCCAACACGGGTTCAGCCAGGATGTGGGATGGAGCGGGAGCGGAGGTGAAAAGTGGACCCAGCCCGTCCCAGCGGGGATTCCAGGTGTGCGATTTGTGGCTCCGGAGGTCCTGTACTTCCCTGTTGGCCTGTGAGAACTGGTGAGCAGTCAGAGCCAACCCCTAAGGGCCTTCGCGTCCCTTTCGCTATGGCAACTCCACTTGGAACACTGGCACACGTCAGCAGGTGGCGCCTAGAACCTGATCACGTCACAGAGCGCCTAACCCTCCAGGCACCGCCCAGAGGCTTCCCAGCACCCCTGGGGCGCATGTGCAGTCAAGGAGGCATAAGCAGGGCCTGATGGGCTGTGAGCAACAACTGACTACCGCTAAGAGGCGTCACTCCCCCTCCCGCTAAAGCTGATCCTGTTGGAATGCAAATGCAAATGCACCTCAGCACACTGGGCAAGGCATAGAAACCCAAATCATCCAGCCACCTCCTGGAGGCTTTGCTACACGGCGGGGCCGCGCATGCGCAGTCCGGCAACATCAGAAGCACACCAGGCTGCTAACTAGCAGGCCAGTGAAGGGCTTCAAGTGGTCTCGGTCAAGTGAGCAGTTGCTTTTTCCAGACTAATAGGATGTCAGTCGCAGGAAAAGGAGCCACAAGGTAGAAAAGGAAGGCCCCAACCCTCCTCCCTCATATACACACCTCCTGCACAGAGAAAAGAAGCAGAGGGATTTGGGGACAGAACAGGGAGACTACAGCTTAGAGGATTGCGGGACTGTTGTGCACGAGAGGACTGGGAGAGGCCAGGACTACAGAGGCTGAGAGCAGAGGGCGAATTGGAGAAGATAACAAGGGCCAGGAAGAGGGAGGGGGTTCTAAATGCCTCAGAGGAAGGGACGAGATGCGTCGGGAGCTGTGTAGCCTGTGAAGCTCAGATGGAGGAGGAGGAAAATGGGAAGCAGAGGCAGGGGCGAAGAGGCAGAGGCCCGGTGGCACGCGTGGGTTGATAGGAGTCTGGAGGCAGGAAGGCTAATGCTAGGAGTGGAAGCAGCAGCAAGGCAGGGGCAAGGAGGGCATGAAGAGAGAATCTCAGGGAGTTTGTGGTGAAGCAAATATGAGTGCAGGGGACAAGCCTCAGGAACTCAGCCGCTGATGGAAGTTGGTGGCGAGGAAGGCCAGGATGCTTGCCATGGGACGGGCGCCGTGCCCCCAAGCCCATGTACCAAGGAGACCGAAATAGAGCCAGGGCATTCTGGGGCACAGGCCTCTGCCCCTCGCTGCCCACAGTGCCTTGCTTCAGGGTGTAGACCAGAGGGGTAAAGAATGCCTTCTTTGGTTGGGGTACTTCCTGGGGATAATCCCGTGGTCCTGCCGCATTCACATGTCTCCCCTCATTGCATTCCGCCAAGAGTTGTTTGCAATTCAGGTCGCTCAAGCTGCATGGTACAGGGAATGGGAAACAGGTAAGGACAGCAGGGGAAGACACAAGTGCCAATGGGCTGGCCAACATGCAGGGCTGGGCTCCCTAGCCACGCCCACCACAACAATATCAGGCTTGATTCGATCAAGTCCGACCCAGTGCCCTGAAAACCCTTAGCACCTTCCAAGGCACGGTAAACTGGGTGTGCTCGCAAGTGCGTGAGTGTGTCCGTGTTTGGTTGTACGAGTGCGTGTGTGTTCCTGACACCGTACATGGGTGTACTTCCTAAACATAAGTCTGGATATGTGTAAATTAGGCATCTGGATGTGGATCCAGGAGGTCCCGTCACAGTGTGTTCTGAGTGAGCATGTGGAGGCTGCGGCGAGTGACAGAGAAAGACAGAGATGGAGAGTGGGCTTGCATGTGAGAAATTTTCTGTCCATGTGCGGTGGCAGGAGTGTGTCCGATATGAAGTTGAACAGATGCAATTCAAAGTGTGTGCACGTATACTTGCTTGCTTGAAATTCCCAGGAAACCATTCATTTGGCAAGGCTGCCTTTAGTGCTGTCTGCTTCTCCAAGGTCTCCAGACATGAGTCCGGGGATGCTAAGCAGCCACTGCTGTTGGCGATCCGCATGACAGTGATGATGACGCCTACGAATAGCATTGCTGGGAGCCAGGGTGCCTTGGCCAACGCAGGGAAGCGTCAGAATGCCCTTTCCCTGGTGTCTGAGCATAGCACCCTGCAGGAGCCTTAAACTTATGGCTGTGAGCCAACGGCCCCCGCATTGCCAGCTCCTGCCTATAGCCATTATGACCCACCGCTACTCGGTAGGAGGAAGGATCTGGCAGAGATGTGGGCCAGAGAGGCCAGGCAAGAGGGCAAACAAGAGTGGAGCGGTCACCTGTGCAGTTAGGAGAACCCAATAACCCCTCACCTGCTGACCTTGAATCTCCATTCTGCTGTCATCGAACAGATGACGTGGATGGGGAGAGAGGTGGCGGATTCAGACACCGGCCACTTCCAGGACTGGCAAGGGCAGAGGAGGTGGGGGAGCTGTCCAACACGGGTTCAGCCAGGATGTGGGATGGAGCGGAGCGGAGGTGAAAAGTGGACCCAGCCCGTCCCAGCGGGGATTCCAGGTGTGCGATTTGTGGCTCCGGAGGTCCTGTACTTCCCTGTTGGCCTGTGAGAACTGGTGAGCAGTCAGAGCCAACCCCTAAGGGCCTTCGCGTCCCTTTCGCTATGGCAACTCCACTTGGAACACTGGCACACGTCAGCAGGTGGCGCCTAGAACCTGATCACGTCACAGAGCGCCTAACCCTCCAGGCACCGCCCAGAGGCTTCCCAGCACCCCTGGGGCGCATGTGCAGTCAAGGAGGCATAAGCAGGGCCTGATGGGCTGTGAGCAACAACTGACTACCGCTAAGAGGCGTCACTCCCCCTCCCGCTAAAGCTGATCCTGTTGGAATGCAAATGCAAATGCACCTCAGCACACTGGGCAAGGCATAGAAACCCAAATCATCCAGCCACCTCCTGGAGGCTTTGCTACACGGCGGGCCGCGCATGCGCAGTCCGGCAACATCAGAAGCACACCAGGCTGCTAACTAGCAGGCCAGTGAAGGGCTTCAAGTGGTCTCGGTCAAGTGAGCAGTTGCTTTTTCCAGACTAATAGGATGTCAGTCGCAGGAAAAGGAGCCACAAGGTAGAAAAGGAAGGCCCCAACCCTCCTCCCTCATATACACACCTCCTGCACAGAGAAAAGAAGCAGAGGGATTTGGGGACAGAACAGGGAGACTACAGCTTAGAGGATTGCGGACTGTTGTGCACGAGAGGACTGGGAGAGGCCAGGACTACAGAGGCTGAGAGCAGAGGGCGAATTGGAGAAGATAACAAGGGCCAGGAAGAGGGAGGGGGTTCTAAATGCCTCAGAGGAAGGGACGAGATGCGTCGGGAGCTGTGTAGCCTGTGAAGCTCAGATGGAGGAGGAGGAAAATGGGAAGCAGAGGCAGGGGCGAAGAGGGCAGAGGCCCGGTGGCACGCGTGGGTTGATAGGAGTCTGGAGGCAGGAAGGCTAATGCTAGGAGTGGAAGCAGCAGCAAGGCAGGGGCAAGGAGGGCATGAAGAGAGAATCTCAGGGAGTTTGTGGTGAAGCAAATATGAGTGCAGGGGACAAGCCTCAGGAACTCAGCCGCTGATGGAAGTTGGTGGCGAGGAAGGCCAGGATGCTTGCCATGGGACGGGCGCCGTGCCCCCAAGCCCATGTACCAAGGAGACCGAAATAGAGCCAGGGCATTCTGGGGCACAGGCCTCTGCCCCTCGCTGCCCACAGTGCCTTGCTTCAGGGTGTAGACCAGAGGGGTAAAGAATGCCTTCTTTGGTTGGGGTACTTCCTGGGGATAATCCCGTGGTCCTGCCGCATTCACATGTCTCCCCTCATTGCATTCCGCCAAGAGTTGTTTGCAATTCAGGTCGCTCAAGCTGCATGGTACAGGGAATGGGAAACAGGTAAGGACAGCAGGGGAAGACACAAGTGCCAATGGGCTGGCCAACATGCAGGGCTGGGCTCCCTAGCCACGCCCACCACAACAATATCAGGCTTGATTCGATCAAGTCCGACCCAGTGCCCTGAAAACCCTTAGCACCTTCCAAGGCACGGTAAACTGGGTGTGCTCGCAAGTGCGTGAGTGTGTCCGTGTTTGGTTGTACGAGTGCGTGTGTGTTCCTGACACCGTACATGGGTGTACTTCCTAAACATAAGTCTGGATATGTGTAAATAGGCATCTGGATGTGGATCCAGGAGGTCCCGTCACAGTGTGTTCTGAGTGAGCATGTGGAGGCTGCGGCGAGTGACAGAGAAAGACAGAGATGGAGAGTGGGCTTGCATGTGAGAAATTTTCTGTCCATGTGCGGTGGCAGGAGTGTGTCCGATATGAAGTTGAACAGATGCAATTCAAAGTGTGTGCACGTATACTTGCTTGCTTGAAATTCCCAGGAAACCATTCATTTGGCAAGGCTGCCTTTAGTGCTGTCTGCTTCTCCAAGGTCTCCAGACATGAGTCCGGGGATGCTAAGCAGCCACTGCTGTTGGCGATCCGCATGACAGTGATGATGACGCCTACGAATAGCATTGCTGGGAGCCAGGGTGCCCTTGGCCAACGCAGGGAAGCGTCAGAATGCCCTTTCCCTGGTGTCTGAGCATAGCACCCTGCAGGAGCCTTAAACTTATGGCTGTGAGCCAACGGCCCCCGCATTGCCAGCTCCTGCCTATAGCCATTATGACCCACCGCTACTCGGTAGGAGGAAGGATCTGGCAGAGATGTGGGCCAGAGAGGCCAGGCAAGAGGGCAAACAAGAGTGGAGCGGTCACCTGTGCAGTTAGGAGAACCCAATAACCCCTCACCTGCTGACCTTGAATCTCCATTCTGCTGTCATCGAACAGATGACGTGGATGGGAGAGAGGTGGCGGATTCAGACACCGGCCACTTCCAGGACTGGCAAGGGCAGAGGAGGTGGGGGGAGCTGTCCAACACGGGTTCAGCCAGGATGTGGGATGGAGCGGGAGCGGAGGTGAAAAGTGGACCCAGCCCGTCCCAGCGGGGATTCCAGGTGTGCGATTTGTGGCTCCGGAGGTCCTGTACTTCCCTGTTGGCCTGTGAGAACTGGTGAGCAGTCAGAGCCAACCCCTAAGGGCCTTCGCGTCCCTTTCGCTATGGCAACTCCACTTGGAACACTGGCACACGTCAGCAGGTGGCGCCTAGAACCTGATCACGTCACAGAGCGCCTAACCCTCCAGGCACCGCCCAGAGGCTTCCCAGCACCCCTGGGGCGCATGTGCAGTCAAGGAGGCATAAGCAGGGCCTGATGGGCTGTGAGCAACAACTGACTACCGCTAAGAGGCGTCACTCCCCCTCCCGCTAAAGCTGATCCTGTTGAGAATGCAAATGCAAATGCACCTCAGCACACTGGGCAAGGCATAGAAACCCAAATCATCCAGCCACCTCCTGGAGGCTTTGCTACACGGCGGGCCGCGCATGCGCAGTCCGGCAACATCAGAAGCACACCAGGCTGCTAACTAGCAGGCCAGTGAAGGGCTTCAAGTGGTCTCGGTCAAGTGAGCAGTTGCTTTTTCCAGACTAATAGGATGTCAGTCGCAGGAAAAGGAGCCACAAGGT
The DNA here is from genome assembly GCF_023159225.1 of Perognathus longimembris pacificus. Lineage (NCBI taxonomy): Eukaryota > Metazoa > Chordata > Mammalia > Rodentia > Heteromyidae > Perognathus > Perognathus longimembris. Next base: position 14,442 of record NW_025959480.1, on the reverse strand, counting down.
AGAAAAGGAAGGCCCCAACCCTCCTCCCTCATATACACACCTCCTGCACAGAGAAAAGAAGCAGAGGGATTTGGGGACAGAACAGGGAGACTACAGCTTAGAGGATTGCGGACTGTTGTGCACGAGAGGACTGGGAGAGGCCAGGACTACAGAGGCTGAGAGCAGAGGGCGAATTGGAGAAGATAACAAGGGCCAGGAAGAGGGAGGGGGTTCTAAATGCCTCAGAGGAAGGGACGAGATGCGTCGGGAGCTGTGTAGCCTGTGAAGCTCAGATGGAGGAGGAGGAAAATGGGAAGCAGAGGCAGGGGCGAAGAGGCAGAGGCCCGGTGGCACGCGTGGGTTGATAGGAGTCTGGAGGCAGGAAGGCTAATGCTAGGAGTGGAAGCAGCAGCAAGGCAGGGGCAAGGAGGGCATGAAGAGAGAATCTCAGGGAGTTTGTGGTGAAGCAAATATGAGTGCAGGGGACAAGCCTCAGGAACTCAGCCGCTGATGGAAGTTGGTGGCGAGGAAGGCCAGGATGCTTGCCATGGGACGGGCGCCGTGCCCCCAAGCCCATGTACCAAGGAGACCGAAATAGAGCCAGGGCATTCTGGGGCACAGGCCTCTGCCCCTCGCTGCCCACAGTGCCTTGCTTCAGGGTGTAGACCAGAGGGGTAAAGAATGCCTTCTTTGGTTGGGGTACTTCTGGGGATAATCCCGTGGTCCTGCCGCATTCACATGTCTCCCCTCATTGCATTCCGCCAAGAGTTGTTTGCAATTCAGGTCGCTCAAGCTGCATGGTACAGGGAATGGGAAACAGGTAAGGACAGCAGGGGAAGACACAAGTGCCAATGGGCTGGCCAACATGCAGGGCTGGGCTCCCTAGCCACGCCCACCACAACAATATCAGGCTTGATTCGATCAAGTCCGACCCAGTGCCCTGAAAACCCTTAGCACCTTCCAAGGCACGGTAAACTGGGTGTGCTCGCAAGTGCGTGAGTGTGTCCGTGTTTGGTTGTACGAGTGCGTGTGTGTTCCTGACACCGTACATGGGTGTACTTCCTAAACATAAGTCTGGATATGTGTAAATAGGCATCTGGATGTGGATCCAGGAGGGTCCCGTCACAGTGTGTTCTGAGTGAGCATGTGGAGGCTGCGGCGAGTGACAGAGAAAGACAGAGATGGAGAGTGGGCTTGCATGTGAGAAATTTTCTGTCCATGTGCGGTGGCAGGAGTGTGTCCGATATGAAGTTGAACAGATGCAATTCAAAGTGTGTGCACGTATACTTGCTTGCTTGAAATTCCCAGGAAACCATTCATTTGGCAAGGCTGCCTTTAGTGCTGTCTGCTTCTCCAAGGTCTCCAGACATGAGTCCGGGGATGCTAAGCAGCCACTGCTGTTGGCGATCCGCATGACAGTGATGATGACGCCTACGAATAGCATTGCTGGGAGCCAGGGTGCCTTGGCCAACGCAGGGAAGCGTCAGAATGCCCTTTCCCTGGTGTCTGAGCATAGCACCCTGCAGGAGCCTTAAACTTATGGCTGTGAGCCAACGGCCCCCGCATTGCCAGCTCCTGCCTATAGCCATTATGACCCACCGCTACTCGGTAGGAGAAGGATCTGGCAGAGATGTGGGCCAGAGAGGCCAGGCAAGAGGGCAAACAAGAGTGGAGCGGTCACCTGTGCAGTTAGGAGAACCCAATAACCCCCTCACCTGCTGACCTTGAATCTCATTCTGCTGTCATCGAACAGATGACGTGGATGGGGAGAGAGGTGGCGGATTCAGACACCGGCCACTTCCAGGACTGGCAAGGGCAGAGGAGGTGGGGGGAGCTGTCCAACACGGGTTCAGCCAGGATGTGGGATGGAGCGGGAGCGGAGGTGAAAAGTGGACCCAGCCCGTCCCAGCGGGGATTCCAGGTGTGCGATTTGTGGCTCCGGAGGTCCTGTACTTCCCTGTTGGCCTGTGAGAACTGGTGAGCAGTCAGAGCCAACCCCTAAGGGCCTTCGCGTCCCTTTCGCTATGGCAACTCCACTTGGAACACTGGCACACGTCAGCAGGTGGCGCCTAGAACCTGATCACGTCACAGAGCGCCTAACCCTCCAGGCACCGCCCAGAGGCTTCCCAGCACCCCTGGGGCGCATGTGCAGTCAAGGAGGCATAAGCAGGGCCTGATGGGCTGTGAGCAACAACTGACTACCGCTAAGAGGCGTCACTCCCCCTCCCGCTAAAGCTGATCCTGTTGGAATGCAAATGCAAATGCACCTCAGCACACTGGGCAAGGCATAGAAACCCAAATCATCCAGCCACCTCCTGGAGGCTTTGCTACACGGCGGGCCGCGCATGCGCAGTCCGGCAACATCAGAAGCACACCAGGCTGCTAACTAGCAGGCCAGTGAAGGGCTTCAAGTGGTCTCGGTCAAGTGAGCAGTTGCTTTTTCCAGACTAATAGGATGTCAGTCGCAGGAAAAGGAGCCACAAGGTAGAAAAGGAAGGCCCCAACCCTCCTCCCTCATATACACACCTCCTGCACAGAGAAAAGAAGCAGAGGGATTTGGGGACAGAACAGGGAGACTACAGCTTAGAGGATTGCGGTCTGTTGTGCACGAGAGGACTGGGAGAGGCCAGGACTACAGAGGCTGAGAGCAGAGGGCGAATTGGAGAAGATAACAAGGGCCAGGAAGAGGGAGGGGGTTCTAAATGCCTCAGAGGAAGGGACGAGATGCGTCGGGAGCTGTGTAGCCTGTGAAGCTCAGATGGAGGAGGAGGAAAATGGGAAGCAGAGGCAGGGGCGAAGAGGCAGAGGCCCGGTGGCACGCGTGGGTTGATAGGAGTCTGGAGGCAGGAAGGCTAATGCTAGGAGTGGAAGCAGCAGCAAGGCAGGGGCAAGGAGGGCATGAAGAGAGAATCTCAGGGAGTTTGTGGTGAAGCAAATATGAGTGCAGGGGACAAGCCTCAGGAACTCAGCCGCTGATGGAAGTTGGTGGCGAGGAAGGCCAGGATGCTTGCCATGGGACGGGCGCCGTGCCCCCAAGCCCATGTACCAAGGAGACCGAAATAGAGCCAGGGCATTCTGGGCACAGGCCTCTGCCCCTCGCTGCCCACAGTGCCTTGCTTCAGGGTGTAGACCAGAGGGGTAAAGAATGCCTTCTTTGGTTGGGGTACTTCCTGGGGATAATCCCGTGGTCCTGCCGCATTCACATGTCTCCCCTCATTGCATTCCGCCAAGAGTTGTTTGCAATTCAGGTCGCTCAAGCTGCATGGTACAGGGAATGGGAAACAGGTAAGGACAGCAGGGGAAGACACAAGTGCCAATGGGCTGGCCAACATGCAGGGCTGGGCTCCCTAGCCACGCCCACCACAACAATATCAGGCTTGATTCGATCAAGTCCGACCCAGTGCCCTGAAAACCCTTAGCACCTTCCAAGGCACGGTAAACTGGGTGTGCTCGCAAGTGCGTGAGTGTGTCCGTGTTTGGTTGTACGAGTGCGTGTGTGTTCCTGACACCGTACATGGGTGTACTTCCTAAACATAAGTCTGGATATGTGTAAATAGGCATCTGGATGTGGATCCAGGAGGTCCCGTCACAGTGTGTTCTGAGTGAGCATGTGGAGGCTGCGGCGAGTGACAGAGAAAGACAGAGATGGAGAGTGGGCTTGCATGTGAGAAATTTTCTGTCCATGTGCGGTGGCAGGAGTGTGTCCGATATGAAGTTGAACAGATGCAATTCAAAGTGTGTGCACGTATACTTGCTTGCTTGAAATTCCCAGGAAAACCATTCATTTGGCAAGGCTGCCTTTAGTGCTGTCTGCTTCTCCAAGGTCTCCAGACATGAGTCCGGGGATGCTAAGCAGCCACTGCTGTTGGCGATCCGCATGACAGTGATGATGACGCCTACGAATAGCATTGCTGGGAGCCAGGGTGCCTTGGCCAACGCAGGGAAGCGTCAGAATGCCCTTTCCCTGGTGTCTGAGCATAGCACCCTGCAGGAGCCTTAAACTTATGGCTGTGAGCCAACGGCCCCCGCATTGCCAGCTCCTGCCTATAGCCATTATGACCCACCGCTACTCGGTAGGAGGAAGGATCTGGCAGAGATGTGGGCCAGAGAGGCCAGGCAAGAGGGCAAACAAGAGTGGAGCGGTCACCTGTGCAGTTAGGAGAACCCAATAACCCCTCACCTGCTGACCTTGAATCTCCATTCTGCTGTCATCGAACAGATGACGTGGATGGGAGAGAGGTGGCGGATTCAGACACCGGCCACTTCCAGGACTGGCAAGGGCAGAGGAGGTGGGGGAGCTGTCCAACACGGGTTCAGCAGGATGTGGGATGGAGCGGGAGCGGAGGTGAAAAGTGGACCCAGCCCGTCCCAGCGGGGATTCCAGGTGTGCGATTTGTGGCTCCGGAGGTCCTGTACTTCCCTGTTGGCCTGTGAGAACTGGTGAGCAGTCAGAGCCAACCCCCTAAGGGCCTTCGCGTCCCTTTCGCTATGGCAACTCCACTTGGAACACTGGCACACGTCAGCAGGTGGCGCCTAGAACCTGATCACGTCACAGAGCGCCTAACCCTCCAGGCACCGCCCAGAGGCTTCCCAGCACCCCTGGGGCGCATGTGCAGTCAAGGAGGCATAAGCAGGGCTGATGGGCTGTGAGCAACAACTGACTACCGCTAAGAGGCGTCACTCCCCTCCCGCTAAAGCTGATCCTGTTGGAATGCAAATGCAAATGCACCTCAGCACACTGGGCAAGGCATAGAAACCCAAATCATCCAGCCACCTCCTGGAGGCTTTGCTACACGGCGGGCCGCGCATGCGCAGTCCGGCAACATCAGAAGCACACCAGGCTGCTAACTAGCAGGCCAGTGAAGGGCTTCAAGTGGTCTCGGTCAAGTGAGCAGTTGCTTTTTCCAGACTAATAGGATGTCAGTCGCAGGAAAAGGAGCCACAAGGTAGAAAAGGAAGGCCCCAACCCTCCTCCCTCATATACACACCTCCTGCACAGAGAAAAGAAGCAGAGGGATTTGGGGACAGAACAGGGAGACTACAGCTTAGAGGATTGCGGACTGTTGTGCACGAGAGGACTGGGAGAGGCCAGGGACTACAGAGGCTGAGGCAGAGGGCGAATTGGAGAAGATAACAAGGGCCAGGAAGAGGGAGGGGGTTCTAAATGCCTCAGAGGAAGGGACGAGATGCGTCGGGAGCTGTGTAGCCTGTGAAGCTCAGATGGAGGAGGAGGAAAATGGGAAGCAGAGGCAGGGGCGAAGAGGCAGAGGCCCGGTGGCACGCGTGGGTTGATAGGAGTCTGGAGGCAGGAAGGCTAATGCTAGGAGTGGAAGCAGCAGCAAGGCAGGGGCAAGGAGGGCATGAAGAGAGAATCTCAGGGAGTTTGTGGTGAAGCAAATATGAGTGCAGGGGACAAGCCTCAGGAACTCAGCCGCTGATGGAAGTTGGTGGCGAGGAAGGCCAGGATGCTTGCCATGGGACGGGCGCCGTGCCCCCAAGCCCATGTACCAAGGAGACCGAAATAGAGCCAGGGCATTCTGGGGCACAGGCCTCTGCCCCTCGCTGCCCACAGTGCCTTGCTTCAGGGTGTAGACCAGAGGGGTAAAGAATGCCTTCTTTGGTTGGGGTACTTCCTGGGGATAATCCCGTGGTCCTGCCGCATTCACATGTCTCCCCTCATTGCATTCCGCCAAGAGTTGTTTGCAATTCAGGTCGCTCAAGCTGCATGGTACAGGGAATGGGAAACAGGTAAGGACAGCAGGGGAAGACACAAGTGCCAATGGGCTGGCCAACATGCAGGGCTGGGCTCCCTAGCCACGCCCACCACAACAATATCAGGCTTGATTCGATCAAGTCGGACCCAGTGCCCTGAAAACCCTTAGCACCTTCCAAGGCACGGTAAACTGGGTGTGCTCGCAAGTGCGTGAGTGTGTCCGTGTTTGGTTGTACGAGTGCGTGTGTGTTCCTGACACCGTACATGGGTGTACTTCCTAAACATAAGTCTGGATATGTGTAAATAGGCATCTGGATGTGGATCCAGGAGGTCCCGTCACAGTGTGTTCTGAGTGAGCATGTGGAGGCTGCGGCGAGTGACAGAGAAAGACAGAGATGGAGAGTGGGCTTGCATGTGAGAAATTTTCTGTCCATGTGCGGTGGCAGGAGTGTGTCCGATATGAAGTTGAACAGATGCAATTCAAAGTGTGTGCACGTATACTTGCTTGCTTGAAATTCCCAGGAAACCATTCATTTGGCAAGGCTGCCTTTAGTGCTGTCTGCTTCTCCAAGGTCTCCAGACATGAGTCCGGGGATGCTAAGCAGCCACTGCTGTTGGCGATCCGCATGACAGTGATGATGACGCCTACGAATAGCATTGCTGGGAGCCAGGGTGCCTTGGCCAACGCAGGGAAGCGTCAGAATTCCCTTTCCCTGGTGTCTGAGCATAGCACCCTGCAGGAGCCTTAAACTTATGGCTGTGAGCCAACGGCCCCCGCATTGCCAGCTCCTGCCTATAGCCATTATGACCCACCGCTACTCGGTAGAGGAAGGATCTGGCAGAGATGTGGGCCAGAGAGGCCAGGCAAGAGGGCAAACAAGAGTGGAGCGGTCACCTGTGCAGTTAGGAGAACCCAATAACCCCTCACCTGCTGACCTTGAATCTCCATTGTGCTGTCATCGAACAGATGACGTGGATGGGGAGAGAGGTGGCGGATTCAGACACCGGCCACTTCCAGGACTGGCAAGGGCAGAGGAGGTGGGGGAGCTGTCCAACACGGGTTCAGCCAGGATGTGGGATGGAGCGGGAGCGGAGGTGCACAGTGGACCCAGCCCGTCCCAGCAGGGATTCCAGGTGTGCGATTTGTGGCTCCGGAGCTCCTGTATTTCCCTGTTGGCCTGTGAGAACTGGTGAGCAGTCAGAGCCAACCCCTAAGGGCCTTCGCGTCCCTTTCGCTATGGCAACTCCACTTGGAACACTGGCACACGTCAGCAGGTGGCGCCTAGAACCTGATCACGTCACAGAGCGCCTAACCCTCCAGGCACCGCCCAGAGGCTTCCCAGCACCCCTGGGGCGCATGTGCAGTCAAGGAGGCATAAGCAGGGCCTGATGGGCTGTGAGCAACAACTGACTACCGCTAAGAGGCGTCACTCCCCCTCCCGCTAAAGCTGATCCTGTTGGAATGCAAATGCAAGTGCACCTCAGCACACTGGGCGAGGCATAGAAACCCAAATCATCCAGCCACCTCCTGGAGGCTTTGCTACACGGCGGGCCGCGCATGCGCAGTCCTGCAACGTCAGAAGCACACCAGGCTGCTACCTAGCAAGCCAGTGAAGGGCTTCAAGTGGTCTCGGTCAAGTGAGCAGTTGCTTTTTCCAGACTAATAGGATGTCAGTCGCAGGAAAAGGAGCCACAAGGTAGAAAAGGAAGGCCCCAACCCTCCTCCCTCATATACACACCTCCTGCACAGAGAAAAGAAGCAGAGGGATTTGGGGACAGAACAGGGAGACTACAGCTTAGAGGAATGCGCACTGTTGTGCACGAGAGGACTGGGAGAGGCCAGGAGTACAGAGGCTGAGAGCAGAGGGCGAATTGGAGAAGATAGCAAGGGCCAGGAAGAGGGAGGGGGTTCTGAATTCCTCAGAGGAAGGGACGAGATGCGTCGGGAGCTGTGTAGCCTGTGAAGCTCAGATGGAGGAGGAGGAAAATGGGAAGCAGAGGCAGGGGCGAAGAGGCAGAGGCCCGGTGGCACGCGTGAGTTGATAGGAGTCTGGAGGCAGGAAGGCTAATGCTAGGAGTGGAAGCAGCAGCAAGGCAGGGGCAAGGAGGGCATGAAGAGACAATCTCAGGGAGTTTGTGGTGAAGCAAATATGAGTGCAGGGGACAAGCCTCAGGAACTCAGCCGCTGATGGAAGTTGGTGGCGAGGAAGGCCAGGATGCTTGCCACGGGACGGGCGCCGTGCCCCAAGCCCATGTACCAACGAGACGGAAATAGAGCCAGGGCATTCTGGGCACAGGCCTCTGCCCCTCGCTGCCCACAGTGCCTTGCTTCAGGGTGTAGACCAGAGGGGTAAAGAATGCCTTCTTTGGTTGGGGTACTTCCTGGGGATAATCCCGTGGTCCTGCCGCATTCACATGTCTCACCTCATTGCATTCCGCCAAGAGTTGTTGCAATTCAGGTCGCTCAAGCTGCACGGTACAGGGAATGGGAAACAGGTAAGGACAGCAGGGGAAGACACAAGTGCCAATGGGCTGGCCAACATGCAGGGCTGGGCTCCCTAGCCACGCCCACCACAACAATATCAGGCTTGATTCGATCAAGTCGGACCCAGTGCCCTGAAAACCCTTAGCACCTTCCAAGGCAACGGTAAACTGGGTGTGCTCGCAAGTGCGTGAGGTGTGGTCCGTGTTTGGTTGTACGAGTGCGTGTGTGTTCCTGACACCGTACATGGGTGTACTTCCTAAACATAAGTCTGGATATGTGTAAATAGGCATCTGGATGTGGATCCAGGAGGTCCCGTCACAGTGTGTTCTGAGTGAGCATGTGGAGGCTGCGGCGAGTGACAGAGAAAGACAGAGATGGAGAGTGGGCTTGCATGTGAGAAATTTTCTGTCCATGTGCGGTGGCAGGAGTGTGTCCGATATGAAGTTGAACAGATGCAATTCAAAGTGTGTGCACGTATACTTGCTTGCTTGAAATTCCCAGGAAACCATTCATTTGGCAAGGCTGCCTTTAGTGCTGTCTGCTTCTCCAAGGTCTCCAGACATGAGTCCGGGGATGCTAAGCAGCCACTGCTGTTGGCGATCCGCATGACAGTGATGATGACGCCTACGAATAGCATTGCTGGGAGCCAGGGTGCCTTGGCCAACGCAGGGAAGCGTCAGAATTCCCTTTCCCTGGTGTCTGAGCATAGCACCCTGCAGGAGCCTTAAACTTATGGCTGTGAGCCAACGGCCCCCGCATTGCCAGCTCCTGCCTATAGCCATTATGACCCACCGCTACTCGGTAGGAGGAAGGATCTGGCAGAGATGTGGGCCAGAGAGGCCAGGCAAGAGGGCAAACAAGAGTGGAGCGGTCACCTGTGCAGTTAGGAGAACCCAATAACCCCTCACCTGCTGACCTTGAATCTCCATTGTGCTGTCATCGAACAGATGACGTGGATGGGGAGAGAGGTGGCGGATTCAGACACCGGCCACTTCCAGGACTGGCAAGGGCAGAGGAGGTGGGGGAGCTGTCCACACGGGTTCAGCCAGGATGTGGGATGGAGCGGGAGCGGAGGTGCACAGTGGACCCAGCCCGTCCCAGCAGGGATTCCAGGTGTGCGATTTGTGGCTCCGGAGCTCCTGTATTTCCCTGTTGGCCTGTGAGAACTGGTGAGCAGTCAGAGCCAACCCCTAAGGGCCTTCGCGTCCCTTTCGCTATGGCAACTCCACTTGGAACACTGGCACACGTCAGCAGGTGGCGCCTAGAACCTGATCACGTCACAGAGCGCCTAACCCTCCAGGCACCGCCCAGAGGCTTCCCAGCACCCCTGGGGCGCATGTGCAGTCAAGGAGGCATAAGCAGGGCCTGATGGGCTGTGAGCAACAACTGACTACCGCTAAGAGGCGTCACTCCCCCTCCCGCTAAAGCTGATCCTGTTGGAATGCAAATGCAAGTGCACCTCAGCACACTGGGCGAGGCATAGAAACCCAAATCATCCAGCCACCTCCTGGAGGCTTTGCTGCACGGCGGGCCGCGCATGCGCAGTCCTGCAACGTCAGAAGCACACCAGGCTGCTACCTAGCAAGCCAGTGAAGGGCTTCAAGTGGTCTCGGTCAAGTGAGCAGTTGCTTTTTCCAGACTAATAGGATGTCAGTCGCAGGAAAAGGAGCCACAAGGTAGAAAAGGAAGGCCCCAACCCTCCTCCCTCATATACACACCTCCTGCACAGAGAAAAGAAGCAGAGGGATTTGGGGACAGAACAGGAGACTACAGCTTAGAGGAATGCGCACTGTTGTGCACGAGAGGACTGGGAGAGGCCAGGAGTACAGAGGCTGAGAGCAGAGGGCGAATTGGAGAAGATAGCAAGGGCCAGGAAGAGGGAGGGGGTTCTGAATTCCTCAGAGGAAGGGACGAGATGCGTCGGGAGCTGTGTAGCCTGTGAAGCTCAGATGGAGGAGGAGGAAAATGGGAAGCAGAGGCAGGGGCGAAGAGGCAGAGGCCCCGGTGGCACGCGTGAGTTGATAGGAGTCTGGAGGCAGGAAGGCTAATGCTAGGAGTGGAAGCAGCAGCAAGGCAGGGGCAAGGAGGGCATGAAGAGACAATCTCAGGGAGTTTGTGGTGAAGCAAATATGAGTGCAGGGGACAAGCCTCAGGAACTCAGCCGCTGATGGAAGTTGGTGGCGAGGAAGGCCAGGATGCTTGCCACGGGACGGGCGCCGTGCCCCCAAGCCCATGTACCAACGAGACGGAAATAGAGCCAGGGCATTCTGGGGCACAGGCCTCTGCCCTCGCTGCCCACAGTGCCTTGCTTCAGGGTGTAGACCAGAGGGGTAAAGAATGCCTTCTTGGTTGGGGTACTTCCTGGGGATAATCCCGTGGTCCTGCCGCATTCACATGTCTCACCTCATTGCATTCCGCCAAGAGTTGTTTGCAATTCAGGTCGCTCAAGCTGCACGGTACAGGGAATGGGAAACAGGTAAGGACAGCAGGGGAAGACACAAGTGCCAATGGGCTGGCCAACATGCAGGGCTGGGCTCCCTAGCCACGCCCACCACAACAATATCAGGCTTGATTCGATCAAGTCGGACCCAGTGCCCTGAAAACCCTTAGCACCTTCCAAGGCACGGTAAACTGGGTGTGCTCGCAAGTGCGTGAGTGTGTCCGTGTTTGGTTGTACGAGTGCGTGTGTGTTCCTGACACCGTACATGGGTGTACTTCCTAAACATAAGTCTGGATATGTGTAAATAGGCATCTGGATGTGGATCCAGGAGGTCCCGTCACAGTGTGTTCTGAGTGAGCATGTGGAGGCTGCGGCGAGTGACAGAGAAAGACAGAGATGGAGAGTGGGCTTGCATGTGAGAAATTTTCTGTCCATGTGCGGTGGCAGGAGTGTGTCCGATATGAAGTTGAACAGATGCAATTCAAAGTGTGTGCACGTATACTTGCTTGCTTGAAATTCCCAGGAAACCATTCATTTGGCAAGGCTGCCTTTAGTGCTGTCTGCTTCTCCAAGGTCTCCAGACATGAGTCCGGGGATGCTAAGCAGCCACTGCTGTTGGCGATCCGCATGACAGTGATGATGACGCCTACGAATAGCATTGCTGGGAGCCAGGGTGCCTTGGCCAACGCAGGGAAGCGTCAGAATTCCCTTTCCCTGGTGTCTGAGCATAGCACCCTGCAGGAGCCTTAAACTTATGGCTGTGAGCCAACGGCCCCCGCATTGCCAGCTCCTGCCTATAGCCATTATGACCCACCGCTACTCGGTAGGAGGAAGGATCTGGCAGAGATGTGGGCCAGAGAGGCCAGGCAAGAGGGCAAACAAGAGTGGAGCGGTCACCTGTGCAGTTAGGAGAACCCAATAACCCCTCACCTGCTGACCTTGAATCTCCATTGTGCTGTCATCGAACAGATGACGTGGATGGGGAGAGAGGTGGCGGATTCAGACACCGGCCACTTCCAGGACTGGCAAGGGCAGAGGAGGTGGGGGAGCTGTCCAACACGGGTTCAGCCAGGATGTGGGATGGAGCGGGAGCGGAGGTGCACAGTGGACCCAGCCCGTCCCAGCGGGGATTCCAGGTGTGCGATTTGTGGCTCCGGAGCTCCTGTATTTCCCTGTTGGCCTGTGAGAACTGGTGAGCAGTCAGAGCCAACCCCTAAGGGCCTTCGCGTCCCTTTCGCTATGGCAACTCCACTTGGAACACTGGCACACGTCAGCAGGTGGCGCCTAGAACCTGATCACGTCACAGAGCGCCTAACCCTCCAGGCACCGCCCAGAGGCTTCCCAGCACCCCTGGGGCGCATGTGCAGTCAAGGAGGCATAAGCAGGGCCTGATGGGCTGTGAGCAACAACTGACTACCGCTAAGAGGCGTCACTCCCCCTCCCGCTAAAGCTGATCCTGTTGGAATGCAAATGCAAGTGCACCTCAGCACACTGGGCGAGGCATAGAAACCCAAATCATCCAGCCACCTCCTGGAGGCTTTGCTGCACGGCGGGCCGCGCATGCGCAGTCCTGCAACGTCAGAAGCACACCAGGCTGCTACCTAGCAAGCCAGTGAAGGGCTTCAAGTGGTCTCGGTCAAGTGAGCAGTTGCTTTTTCCAGACTAATAGGATGTCAGTCGCAGGAAAAGGAGCCACAAGGTAGAAAAGGAAGGCCCCAACCCTCCTCCCTCATATACACACCTCCTGCACAGAGAAAAGAAGCAGAGGGATTTGGGGACAGAACAGGGAGACTACAGCTTAGAGGAATGCGCACTGTTGTGCACGAGAGGACTGGGAGAGGCCAGGAGTACAGAGGCTGAGAGCAGAGGGCGAATTGGAGAAGATAGCAAGGGCCAGGAAGAGGGAGGGGGTTCTGAATTCCTCAGAGAAGGGACGAGATGCGTCGGGAGCTGTGTAGCCTGTGAAGCTCAGATGGAGGAGGAGGAAAATGGGAAGCAGAGGCAGGGGCGAAGAGGCAGAGGCCCGGTGGCACGCGTGAGTTGATAGGAGTCTGGAGGCAGGAAGGCTAATGCTAGGAGTGGAAGCAGCAGCAAGGCAGGGGCAAGGAGGGCATGAAGAGACAATCTCAGGGAGTTTGTGGTGAAGCAAATATGAGTGCAGGGGACAAGCCTCAGGAAATCAGCCGCTGATGGAAGTTGGTGGCGAGGAAGGCCAGGATGCTTGCCACGGGACGGGCGCCGTGCACCCAAGCCCATGTACCAACGAGACGGAAATAGAGCCAGGGCATTCTGGGGCACAGGCCTCTGCCCCTCGCTGCCCACAGTGCCTTGCTTCAGGGTGTAGACCAGAGGGGTAAAGAATGCCTTCTTTGGTTGGGGTACTTCCTGGGGATAATCCCGTGGTCCTGCCGCATTCACATGTCTCCCCTCATTGCATTCCGCCAAGAGTTGTTTGCAATTCAGGTCGCTCAAGCTGCACGGTACAGGGAATGGGAAACAGGTAAGGACAGCAGGGGAAGACACAAGTGCCAATGGGCTGGCCAACATGCAGGGCTGGCTCCCTAGCCACGCCCACCACAACAATATCAGGCTTGATTCGATCAAGTCGGACCCAGTGCCCTGAAAACCCTTAGCACCTTCCAAGGCACGGTAAACTGGGTGTGCTCGCAAGTGCGTGAGTGTGTCCGTGTTTGGTTGTACGAGTGCGTGTGTGTTCCTGACACCGTACATGGGTGTACTTCCTAAACATAAGTCTGGATATGTGTAAATAGGCATCTGGATGTGGATCCAGGAGGTCCCGTCACAGTGTGTTCTGAGTGAGCATGTGGAGGCTGCGGCGAGTGACAGAGAAAGACAGAGATGGAGAGTGGGCTTGCATGTGAGAAATTTTCTGTCCATGTGCGGTGGCAGGAGTGTGTCCGATATGAAGTTGAACAGATGCAATTCAAAGTGTGTGCACGTATACTTGCTTGCTTGAAATTCCCAGGAAACCATTCATTTGGCAAGGCTGCCTTTAGTGCTGTCTGCTTCTCCAAGGTCTCCAGACATGAGTCGGGGATGCTAAGCAGCCACTGCTGTTGGCGATCCGCATGACAGTGATGATGACGCCTACGAATAGCATTGCTGGGAGCCAGGGTGCCTTGGCCAACGCAGGGAAGCGTCAGAATTCCCTTTCCCTGGTGTCTGAGCATAGCACCCTGCAGGAGCCTTAAACTTATGGCTGTGAGCCAACGGCCCCCGCATTGCCAGCTCCTGCCTATAGCCATTATGACCCACCGCTACTCGGTAGGAGGAAGGATCTGGCAGAGATGTGGGCCAGAGAGGCCAGGCAAGAGGGCAAACAAGAGTGGAGCGGTCACCTGTGCAGTTAGGAGAACCCAATAACCCCTCACCTGCTGACCTTGAATCTCCATTGTGCTGTCATCGAACAGATGACGTGGATGGGGAGAGAGGTGGCGGATTCAGACACCGGCCACTTCCAGGACTGGCAAGGGCAGAGGAGGTGGGGGAGCTGTCCAACACGGGTTCAGCCAGGATGTGGGATGGAGCGGGAGCGGAGGTGCACAGTGGACCCAGCCCGTCCCAGCGGGGATTCCAGGTGTGCGATTTGTGGCTCCGGAGCTCCTGTATTTCCCTGTTGGCCTGTGAGAACTGGTGAGCAGTCAGAGCCAACCCCTAAGGGCCTTCGCGTCCCTTTCGCTATGGCAACTCCACTTGGAACACTGGCACACGTCAGCAGGTGGCGCCTAGAACCTGATCACGTCACAGAGCGCCTAACCCTCCAGGCACCGCCCAGAGGCTTCCCAGCACCCCTGGGGCGCATGT
>NW_025959479.1:0-40252 GCF_023159225.1 Perognathus longimembris pacificus | reverse complement strand
TGGTATGGTTGCTGTACTGTTAAATCCCCAAAAGAATCTGGATTGTGGTGAGGGAACAGAGAAAATCGCTCATTTAGGACCTGCATTTACGAAGGGGGTAGGCAGCTGTATATCATGGAGTAAACCTTCTGAGAATAAAAACAGCTGGAGCTTGTTAAGGTAATTACACAGGGGAAAGGATAATGTACTGGGAACTCCTCAGAAGAATCTGATTTGTGGTGAGGGGAGAGAGATAAAAGCTCATTTAGGAACGACATGAAAATGCTGCATAGGTAGCTTTTTATCAGTAATATCTCCACTGAGATTAAGAAAAGCAGTCGCTTAATAAATTAAGTACTCTCTGGTATGGTTAATGTACTGGTAACTCCCCAAAAGAATCTGGATTGTGGTGAGGGAACAGAGAAAAAAGGTCATTTAGGACCTGCACTTACGAAGGGGTAGGCAGCTGTATATCAGGGAGTATCCCTTCTGAGAATAAAAACAGCTGGAGCTTGTTAAGGTAATTACAGAGGGGAAAGGATAATGTACTGGGAACTCCTCAGAAGAATCTGATTTGTGGTGAGGGAAGACAGATTAAAGCTCATTTAGGAACGACATGAAAATGCTGCATAGGTAGCTGTTTATTAGTAAATATCTCCACTGAGATTAAGAAAAGCAGTAGCTTAATAAATAAGTACTTCCTGGTATGGTTACTGTACTGGTAACTCCCCAAAAGAATCTGGATTGTGGTAAGGGAACAGAGAAAAAAGCTCATTTAGGACCTGCACTTACGAACGGGGTAGGCAGCTGTATATCAGGGAGTAAACCTTCTGAGAATAAAAACAGCTGGAGCTTGTTAAGGTAATTACACAGGGGAAAGGATAATGTACTGCGAACTGCTCAGAAGCATCTGATTTGTGGTGAGGGGAGAGAGATAAAAGCTCATTTAGGAACGACATGAAAATGCTGCATAGGTAGCTGTTTATCAGTAAATATCTCCACTTAGATTAAGAAAAGCAGTCGCTTAATAAATTAAGTACTTCCTGGTATGGTTACTGTACTGGTAACTCCCCAAAAGAATCTGGATTGTGGTGAGGGAACAGAGAAACAAAGGTCATTTAGGACCTGCACTTACGAAGGGGGTAGGCAGCTGTATATCAGGGAGTATCCCTTCTGAGAATAAAAACAGCTGGAGCTGTTAACTAATTACACAGTGGAAAGGATTATGTACTGGGAACTCCTCAGAAGAATCTGATTTGTGGTGAGGGGAGAGAGATAAAAGGTCATTTAGGAACTGCGGCGGGCGGCAACCCCGTCCAGCGAGGAAAGGCGACCACCACACGAGGATCCTTCCCAATCACATTTTATTGAGGAGCTGCTTGGTTGAGGGAGAGCTGAAGCGAAGGGCGCCAAAAGGCCAAAAACGCCTGCTTATATACCGTTGGGTGAGCATGTGTCGTTCCCTGATTGGTCTGTGACCGGTTGCTACTAGCAGCCGCCACGGGATTGGCTGGGACTAGAACTCACTTTCGCATGCACGGGGTTCAGGCCAGTAAGTACGTTAGGCTTTGCCGTTATTTACCAGTAAGGCTGCAAGGAAGTAGGCGCCATCTTGTAATGGCGTTGTTGCCGGCTTCCCGCAGTTCCCCCTTTTTGTTTTTGTGCAGGTAAGAGTAGAGGTCTGATCTCTGTGTGCTATTTTGGAACATTGTACTGGCTTTCCATGAGTGTTATCCATTCATCGGACGCCAGACCCGTCCGATACCTTTTTTCCAGAGGTGGGGTCTAGGGTATCTACCCACGTGCAATCAGACTTGCTCTTCTTGGGGCCTGTTACCCCAGGACTCCCAAGTGCGGTGCTCTTGCCCGGCATCCTGCTCTGCTCAAATGCACGCCTATCCCTAGTGCAAGTGAAGCTACCAGCTTCCTGGGGTGCAAAGGCCGTGCAATTGAGGGCTTAGTCCCTTTTTAGGGCTGAAAGCCAAATCTGGCGGGAAGCTCCATACTCCAAGGCGGCTAATGCCTGTGAAATTACAACCTTGTCCCTTCGTGTTTAGGTTCGCAGGTGACAGACCAACCAGAGGCAGACCATACTGCCCCCTAGGCATAGTAGTAAAAATACGAGTAACACATGTGACTTCCATGTTGCAGTCTGCAGAAAACAAGGTGGGGAGGAAGGGAGAATCTGCATGCAAGGGCATAGGTACTGGCCATGCCTTAGTCACAGCCCATAGTGTCATTTCTTTTGCTGCCATCGGGGCTGCAGTCAGCACTGTTGCAAGTAGCAGGGGGATCAGTTGTACCACAGGGCAAGTGGATGGCGTCTTCATCTTGCGGGTCTTTATTTTTGCAATGGGTTTCTTCTGTCATTTCCACAGGCCTGGTCAATCTCGTTGGCACCCAGTGAGGCACTTCTTGGCCCTGAGGAAAAACACAAACAGCTCCCCTGGATCTCGTTTTCACCAGATCCGGTCCATACCATTTGTTATTCAAAACCTCTTTCCACATGACCATATCCTTTCTGACGGTGACCTTAGTGGCTGCATGCCTATCGGCAGCCGACTCACCGGCATCATTTAAATTTAAAAAATTAAGGATTTCGGCGGAAGACGGCAGAGGAGCGGCTGAGCCATGCAGAGCTCCCTCCGATATCGTAGTTTTCTCACCTCATAGAAACTCTTTCTCCGAGAAAGACAGCCAAAGTAAGTTCTAACAGTACAGGGATTCTGAAGAGGAAGGAAAAATCGACTTCGCTGGTCTGAAAACACAGTTTTGAGCTCTGGGCGGCGTCCCGCCCCAGCGCCAGCGCCAGCTCCGGCACAGTGCCGGGCACAGCCCCCCGCACTCCGTGCAGGTAAAGCGAGAAATACTCCAGACGGCAGGCGAGCACGGAGGACCTGACATCGCAGAGACAGCGTGAGTACCCCGCAAAAAAAAAAAAAAAAATTATTCTCGCTTGTGCCCACAGTCCATCTTCTGGAAGGCATCCCTGTCCTCACCGCCAGAGCAAAGCGCCATCTTTGCCACTGGCATAGGGTCAGACCAGACTGGAACTGAAGCGGGCCTGGGGAAAGCGAGGTCAAAAAAGCCATCTTTGAAAAGGGCAGGAGGGGCGGAATCAGTGAGAACCAGCTCCGCCCAGAAGAACGCCCGCTGCCCTGGCGGGAGGGGAGACCGGGGATTATCCAAAGATGCCCCGCCCTGCCCGCCGGAACTTCTAAACTTAAAGCAAAAGCTGGGAGCAGCTACCAGGGGCACGGAAACAACAGAAGGAGGAACAAACAGTTCCGGGGACAGCTAAACGGTCCCGTCACAGAGGAAACTAAATCCCAGCCCAAAACGGAGCTGCATTCCATAGCTACCTATGTCAAAGAGGCCGCCTCCCTCAGGCAAGCAACTCTTAGTGGAGCAAAACAGGCCAGAGGCACCACGCTCTGCTGAGTTCACAGTCTAGTCAAGTCCAGGCATCAATGGCAGCGGCCCCACAGCAGACAGAGGAGCCACAGTTCCTGTGACTGCCTACGTCCCCATCGACAGAGGACGCCCAAGGCCTGCCTGCAAGCTGTGCGAACCTCAGAGACCCACGATTGCACCAACAGGGGAGAAGGTCAGAACAGATCCACCCCTTGCCAACTGAAATCAAGTCAAACCAGCCAATCAGGAAAATAGACTGCAGTCCACTGCAGGGAAACCTGAGACTGGTTTCTTTTTCTTTTCAAACATTTTTTTTAAACTTTTCTTTTAAATTTTCTTTTAATTTTTTCACACCTGAAACATCATTGGCTGTTTTTTTTGTTTGTTTGTTTGTTTTCCATTTTTACTGGTTTGTTTTATCAAGTTTTTTTGTGTTTGTTTATTCGCTTGGGTGTCCCTTTTCTGTTATTTTCCTTTTTATTTACTTATGCTTCCTTGAAATAATTTTTCTCTGTTTTGTGTATCTGTCTTCCAGTATTTTTACTTCATTTCTCTCGTTGCGTCCTCTTCCTTTAAAAATTACTTTCCTATAAATAACACCTACACCCTTTTCTGCTAACTCTCCAGTGTCTGTCATTTTATCAATGTGCTTTCTACTGATTCTACTCTTCTCCACATTTCCACGTCACTGAAACTAAACCAAAATCACCACCACCCCCCCAATACACTCTACTCTATTCTCTTTACTACCTCCAACTTACCCTCCTGACTTACTGCCTGGACCTCCAGGCTCCATTGACCCCTGGTTATTGGATAGAGGATATCCCAGCTTAATACGAGTGAATCAAAGGGGTTCATAGAGAAAGCCAGTCCTAAAAGAACTTAATATAAAAACAAGAATTGTGTATAAGGTTGTAACAGTAAATAAGTAACTACTGAATACAGGGCCCAGGATCAGATGTTATATTGAAATTGTATTCTTTAGGAACACCAAATCTAACTTTATAGACAGGTATACAAGTTATCTGTATATAATTGTGAAATTGTAAGATTTACACAACAGTGCTTGGTAAGGGCTGCTTTGGGTCTTAAACAGTGCTCACAGGTGCTGGTAGACTGGCATTCCCAATCCAAATGGGCAGAAGAAACACAAAAAAGATGGCAAATAATGAAGTCTTATCCCCCACCCAAAACAAGCAGGAAGCAGAGCAGTCAATCAAAAACATAGAAGAAAACCCCCAAAATGCTCTACAAAGTTTACTGATAAACATGATAAATGAAAAGTTTGAATCTCTTCAGTCAATTATGTTAGAGCGTGAGGAGGCAAAGCAAAAATTAATGGAGAATTTCATGGCATCCACAAATAGAAAGATAAGTGAGCTTCAAGAGTCAAATGAAAAGATAGCTACCCAACTTAAAGATTTGAGAGACAACACTCAAAACCAAAGTAATGAAGTTAATGAAGTAAAGAAGTCCATACAGGACCTAAGAAATGACATGGAAATCATCAGGAAAGACCAGTCAGAAGGAAAAGAGATTCGAAATCAAGTAGCTAGCCTACAGTCCTGATTAACTGAAGCAGAGGATCGAATCTCAGGAGCTGAAGATTCCTTAGATTCTATGGAGAAAGATCAAAAATCAATACAAATCCAGTCCAAGCAACAAAACAGATCGCTACAGGAGATTCAAGACACAATCAGGAAGCCCAATTTAAAGATAATAGGTATTGAGGAAAACTTGGAGAAAGAGGTTAATGGGATAGGCAACCTATTTAACAGAATATTAGCTGAGAACTTCCCAAACATCCAGAAGGAAAGGCCTATACAGATACAAGAAGCATTTAGAACCCCAAATCCACCAGACCAGAATAGGACTTCCCACCGACACATTGTGATCAAAACAGCTTCAGCAGAGTGCAAGGAAAAAATACTCAAAGCTGTTAGGGCAAAGAAAACAATCACATATAAAGGAAAAGCAATCAGAATTACCCCAGACTTCTCAGCAGAGACCATGAAAGCAAGGAGAGCCTGGAATGAAGTATACCAAACTCTAAATAAAAACAACTACCAACCAAGAATTCTGTACCCCGCCAAACTCTCCTTCATAGCCGAAGGTCAAATAAAAGTCTTCCACAATAAGGAAAAACTGAAACAATATATCTCCACCAAACCAGCTTTACACAAAATCCTTAAAGATGTACTATACAGGGAAAATAATCAAGATCCCAACACAGACAGAGAAATGAACCCTAATTAGCAAACACTAGATCAAGAAATGGGAAGACACAGCTTTAAACAAGACAATGATAATGAAAGGAACAAACGATCACCTCTCAATCCTAACTGTCAACATTAATGGACTTAATTCTCCAATCAAACGACATAGGCTCATAACTTGGATCAAAAATCAAGATCCATCTTTCTGCTGCCTCCAAGAGACACATCTATCCAGCAAAAGTAAACATCTTCTAAAAGTGAAAGGCTGGAAACAAATCTATCAAGCAAATGGCCCCCATAAGCAGGCTGGAGTTGCAATCCTAGTATCAGACAAAATTGACTTCAAATTAAAAAAGGTAAGAAGAGACAAAGAAGGTTACTACATACTAGTAAAAGGATCTCTCCAACAGGAAGAAATAACCATCCTAAATATCTACACGCCAAATGCAGGAGCACCCAACTTCATCAAACAAACACTACTGGCTCTAAAAACATTCATAGACCCAAACACAATGATAGTGGGGGACTTTAACACTCCACTATCACCTCTGGACAGATCAACACGCCAAAAACTGAACAAAGAAACCACAGAACTAAACAATTGCATAGACCAACTAGACTTAATCGACATCTACAGAATATTCCACCCAGCAAGGACAGAATACACATTCTTTTCGGCAGCACACGGAACATTCTCCAAAATAGATCACATCTTAGGGCACAAAGAAAATCTGTACAAATTCAGAAGTATCAAAATCATTCCCTGCATTCTTACAGACCACAATGGAATAAAATTAGAGCTCAACTCATTCAGCCACCACAAAAATCCCACAATTCATGGAGACTAAAGCACACACTGCTGAACCATCAGTGGGTCATTGAAGAAATTAAAACAGAAATTCAAATGATTATGGACTTCAACCAAGTTGAGGGCACAAAGTACCAGCTCCTTTGGGACACAGCAAAGGCAGTACTCAGAGGAAAATTTATATCTCTGAGTACATACATCAACAAACTGGAGAAACAGCAACTCAGTAATTTAAGGAAGCACCTCAATTTTCTGGAGAGAGAACAGCAAGCCAAACCCCAAGTCAATAGACGGAAGCAAATAATTAAAATCAAATCAGAATTAAATCAATTAGAGACGAAAAAAACCATCGAAAGAATCAACAAAACAAAGAGTTGGTTCTTTGAAAAAATCAACAAGATAGACAGACCCCTGGCAAACCTGACCAAAGAACGAAGGCAGCACACTCAAATAAACAAGATAAGAGATGAAACAGGTAGCATCACCACAGAAATAACCGAAATTCAGAAAATAATAAGGGACTATTTTGCAAACCTTTATGCCAACAAATTCGAGAACTTGGAAGAAATGGATGATTTCCTAGAAAAAATTGATACCCCCAAACTCAACTATGAAGACTTAAACCTTCTAAACAGACCCATATCCAGTATTGAAATAGAAACAGCAATAAATGATCTCCCATCCAAGAAAAGCCCAGGTCCAGATGGATTCACCGCAGAACTCTACAAGGCCTTCAAAACAGAACTCACTCCAATATTTCTCAAACTCTTCAATGAAATTGAAAGAGAACGTTCACTGCCAGACTCATTTTATGAAGCCAGTATAACCCTCATCCCAAAACCAGGCAGAGACTCATCACGGAAAGAGGACTACAGACCAATCTCCCTGATGAATATAGATGCAAAAATTCTCAACAAAATTCTGGCCAATCGACTTCAAAAGGTCATCAAAAAAATCATACACCACGATCAAACTGGATTCAACCCAGGGATGCAAAGCTGGTTTAATATACGCAAGTCAATTAATGTAATCCATCACATCAACCGGAGCAAGGTAAAGAACCACATGGTTTTATCGCTGGATGCGGAAAAAGCGTTCGATAAAATCCAGCACCCATTTATGCTAAAAGCCCTGGAAAAACTGGGATTCCAGGGAACATTCCTGAATATAATCAAGGCAGTTTATGACAAACCAACAGCAAGCATAACTCTAAATGGTGAAAAACTAAAGCCATTCCCTTTAAAATCAGGAATAAGGCAGGGATGTCCTCTCTCTCCCCTGCTCTTCAACATAGTACTAGAATTCCTAGCCAGAGCAATTAGGCAAGAAGAGAATATAAAGGGGATCCAAATAGGAAAAGATGAAGTTAAACTTTCTCTCTTTGCAGATGACATGATCCTATACCTAAAGAATCCCATAGACTCTACCCCCAAGCTACTAGAGCTGATACAAAACTTTGGCAAAGTTGCAGGATATAAAATAAACCTTCAAAAATCAACGGCCTTTCTCTATGCTAACAACCCGAAGACCGAGGCTGAAATCAGGAAAGCAACTCCTTTTGCAATAGCCCCCAAAAACATAAAATACCTAGGAATAACCTTAACCAAAGAAGTGAAAGACCTCTTTGAAGAGAACTTTAAAAGCTTGAAAAATGAAATTAAGTCAGAACTAAGAAAATGGAAAAACCTCCCATGCTCCTGGATTGGGAGGATTAATGTAATCAAAATGGCAATATTGCCAAAGGCTATCTACAAATTCAATGCAATACCCACTAATATCCCAACACCATTCTTTAATGAAATAGAGGAAGCAATCCAGAAATTCATATGGAACAATAAAAGACCTAGAATAGCAAAAACACTCCTAAGCAGAAAGAAGAGTGCTGGAGGAATTACAATACCCACCTTCAAGCTGTATTATAAAGCTATAGTAATAAAAACAGCTTGGTATTGGCACCGGAACAGGCCTGAAGACCAGTGGAACAGAATTGAAGACCCAGAATTAAACCCACAGAACTATGCCTACTTAATCTTTGATAAAGGAGCTAAAACAATAGTATGGAAGAAAGATAGCCTCTTTAACAAGTGGTGCTGGAAAAACTGGCTCAACACATGCAACAAACTAAAACTAGATCATTATATATCACCCTGCACCAAAATCAATTCCAAATGGATTAAAGACCTTGAAATCAAAACAGGCACCCTGAAGACACTAAAGGAAGGAGTAGGAGAAACACTTGGGCTCCTTGGCACAGGACAGAACTTCCTTAACAAAGACCCTGAAAGGCTACAAATAAAAGAAAGGTTGGACAAATGGGACTGCATCAAACTCCAGAGCTTCTGCACGGCAAAGGACATAGCTCTCAAGATAAACAGAAAGCCCACAGACTGGGAGAAGATCTTTACCGGACATTCAACAGACAAAGGCCTCATCTCTAAAATATATGCAGAATTAAAAAAATTACCTTCTTCCAAAACAAAACTGCAAAGAACCAATATCCCCCTCATCAAGTGGGCTAAAGACTTACAAAGAAACTTCTCTGATGAGGAAATGAGAATGGCCAAGAGACATATGAAAAAATGCTCTACATCACTGGCCATAAAGGAAATGCAAATCAAAACAACATTGAGATTCCACCTCACCCCAGCAAGAATGTCATATTTCAAGAAAATTAATAATAACAATTGTTGGAGGGGATGTGGCCAAAAGGGAACCCTACTTCATTGCTGGTGGGAATGTAAACTGGTTCAGCCACTCTGGCAAGCAGTATGGAGATTCCTTAGAAGGCTCAATATAGAACTCCCCTATGACCCAGCAGCCCCACTGTTGGGTATCTACCCAAAAGCCTACAAACAAAATCACAGTAATGCCACCAGCACAACAATGTTCATCGCAGCACAATTTGTCATAGCGAGAAGCTGGAACCAACCCAGATGCCCCTCCATAGATGAATGGATCAGGAAAATGTGGTACATTTACACAATGGAACTTTATGCCTCTATCAGAAAGAATGACATTGTTCCATTTGTAAGGAAATGGAAGGACTTGGAAAAAGTTATACTAAGTGAAGTGAGCCAGACCCAAAGAAACATGGACTCTATGGCCTCCCTTATTGGGAATAATTAGTACAGGTTTAGGCAAGCCATAGCAGAGCATCACAAGGCCCAATAGCTATACCCTTAGAAACACATAAGATGATGCTAAGTGAAATGAACTCCATGATATGGAAACAAGTGATATATCACAGTTATAACTACTTTCAACGTCCTATGTGTATGTGTAGTTTCTATTATTGATGATGTTTTGTATCACCTTCCTATGTTTGTACCTACACTATCTCTGTAATCTTATCTGAGTATATTGGAAACCGTGTTTACTGGTATTGGAAGTAGGAAATTCAAAGGGAATACCAAATTCGAGAGACAGAGTAAAAAAAGAGAAATAACTACAAAAGCAATACTTGCAAAACTGTTTGGTGTAAGTGAACTGAACAACTGGGGGGGGAGGGAAAGGGGGGGAGGGAGGGGGGCATGAGGGACAAGGCAACAAACAGTACAAGAAATGTATCCAATGCCCAACGTATGATACTGTAACCTCTCTGTACGTCAGTTTGATAATAAAAATTTGAGAAAAAAAATTAAAAAAATTAAGTGTAAAGAGTACAAGTGAAAGCCTTTCCCTGGGGGTCGCTGTCTCAGCTATTCCCCCTTTTTGTTTTTCCAGTAATTCCTTTAGGCTCTTGTTAGCCCTTTCGACAATTCCTTGGCCTTGAGGGTTGTAAGGCAATCCCGTTGCATGGGTTACATGCATTTGAGCGCAAAAGGCACGAAATCCATGGGAGGTGTACGCTGGGCCATTGTCTGTTTTTATTTTTAATGGTTTACCCCACGCTGCCCAAGCCTCCAGGCAGTGGGTTTTTACATGTGCACCCTTCTCGCCAGCCCACGCAGTGGCATGAATTATCCCTGAGAACGTATCCACTGACACATGCACATATTTTATCCTGCCGAATTCTGACACATGAGTCACATCCATTTGCCATAAGGCGTTGGGCTTGAGACCTCTTGGGTTTATGCCAACATGTGGGGGGTGGAGAAAGGTGACACAGGACTGACAGGCTTTTCATCTGTTATCGGGTTCTCAAAGACTGGAAAAGCCGCGGCCAACCTAGACCACATACTTCTCTTTATGAAGTTGCTCCGCCCGGACACCGCATAACGCGGGGGGGGGGGGGCAGAGGGTGTTTTTTGCCTGGGGGCCTTGGCCCCAAGGGGGTAACCAGGTCCGTATCTGTCCTCTTTGTACCTAGCAGCGGCTTCCTCCAAGCCCTCTTCATCTTCTGGGCTCAGCTCGCTGCCCGATGTATGGCCACTCTTGGCCTCGCTCTGTGATTCACTGCCCTCTATACTAAGAGCTGAGAAGGAGTTATCAATCTTAAATTCCTCCAAAGAAGGATACAACGGGGCAACTGGTTCTTGTCCTTGTCCCTTTTGAGTTTGCTTTTGTTTTGTCTGTCTCGTCCCTGCCGCCTGCGCGGTCGAGGATTTTCCGGAGGGCTGCAGTCCCTCCTCCAGACCCTTATGGGGTCTCCCTTTTCTTTCTTTCATCCTTTTATTTTTATTTTCCTTAGGCCTAACCACTTCCCCCTTTACTGATGAGGATTCCGAAAGACTATCCTGGTGCTTACTAAGGGCCCTTTGACCTTCCTTTATAAGATCTGTTGAGTGTCCATCTTCCAGGCATGAATGTACCATGCGCCATAAGGGCATCACAGCGCAAACAGAGCAAGCACACACCAGACACCAGCACTCACAGCGGAAGGATAATAAGAAGCACCAGAAAGGAATGGCAGTCCACATACCTGAGGGAAGTTACCTCCTCGTGTGTTGGGTTCTGGATCCTCTTCGGCCCCTCGCGTGGTTCCCGGGTTTCGGCACCAGTTGCGGCGGGCGGCAAACCCGTCCAGCGAGGAAAGGCGACAACCAGACGAGGATCCTTCCCAATCACATTTTATTGAGGAGCTGCTTGGTTGAGGGAGAGCTGAAGCGAAGGGCGCCAAAAGGCCAAAAACGCCTGCTTATATACCATTGGGTGAGCATGGGTCATTCCCTGATTGGTCTGTGACCGGTTGCTACTAGCAGCCGCCACGGGATTGGCTGGGACTAGAACTCACTTGCGCATGCGCGGGGTTCAGGCCAGTAAGTCCGTTAGGCTTTGCCGTTATTTACCAGTAAGGCTGCAAGGAAGTAGGCGCCATCTTGTAATGGCGTTGTTGCCGGCTTCCCGCAAGGAACGACATGAACATGCTGCGAAGGTAGCTGTTTATCAGTAAATATCTCCACTGAGATTAAGAAAAGCAGTAGCTTAATAAATTAAGTATTTCCTGGTATGGTTACTGTACTGGAAACTCACCAAAAGAATCTGGATTGTGGTGAGGGAACAGAGAAAAAAGCTCATTTAGGACCTGCACTTACGAAGGGGGTAGGCAGCTGTATATCAGGGAGTATCCCTTCTGAGAATAAAAACAGCTGGAGCTTGCTAAGGTAATTACACAGGGGAAAGGATAGTGTACTGGGAACTCCTCAGAAGAATCTGATTTGTGGTGAGGGGAGAGAGATAAAAGCTCATTTAGGAAAGACATGAAAATGCTGCATAGGTAGCTGTTTATCAGTAAATATCTCCACTGAGATTGAGAAAAGCAGTAGCTTAATAAATTAAGTACTTCCTGGAATGGTTACTGTACTGGTAACTCCCCAAAAGAATCTGGATTGTGGTGAGGGAACAGAGAAAAAAGCTCATTTAGGACCTGCACTTACGAAGGGGGTAGCAGCTGTATATCAGTGAGTAAACCTACTGAGAATAAAAACAGCTGGAGCTTGTTAAGGTAATGACACAGGGGAAAGGATAATGTACTGGGAACTCCTCAGAAGAATCTGATTTGTGGGGAGGGGAGAGAGATAACAGCTCATTTAGGAACGACATGAAAAATCTGCGTAGGTATCTGTTTATCAGTAAATATCTCCACTGAGATTAAGAAAAGCAGTATCTTAATAAATTAAGTACTTCCTGGTATGGTTACTGTACTGTACTGTACTGTACTGTACTGGTAACTCCCCAATAGAATCTGGATTGTGGTGAGGGAACAGAGAAAAAAGCTCATTAAGGACCTGCACTTACGAAGGGGGTAGGCAGCTGTATATCAGGGAGTAAACTTTCTGAGAATAAAAACAGCTGGAGCTTGTGAAGGTTATTACACAGGGGAAAGGATAATGTACTGGGAACTCCTCAGAAGAATCTGATTTGTGGTGAGGGGAGAGAGATAAAAGCTCATTTAGGAACGACATCAACATGCTGCGTAGGTAGCTGTTTATCAGTAAATATCTCCACTGGGATTGAGAAAAGCAGTAGCTTAATAAATTAAGTACTTCCTGGTATGGTTACTGTACTGGTAACTCCCCAAAAGAATCTGGATTGTGGTGATGGAACAGAGAAAAAAGCTCACTAAGGATCTGCACTTACGAATGGGGTAGGCAGCTGTATATCAGGGAGTATCCCTTCTGAGAATAAAAACAGCTGGAGCTTGTTAAGGTAATTACACAGGGGAAAGGATAATGTACTGGGAACTCCACAGAAGAATCTGATTTGTGGGGAGGGTAGAGGGATAAAAGCTCATTTAGGAATGACATGAACGTGCTGTGTTGGTAGCTGTTTATCAGTAAATATCTCCACTGAGATTAAGAAAAGCAGTAGCTTAATAAATTAAGTACTTCCTGGTATGGTTACTGTACTGGTAACTCCCCAAAAGAATCTGGATTGTGGTGAGGGAACAGAGAAAAAAGCGCATTTAGGACCTGCACTTACCAAGGGGGTAGGCAGCTGTTTATCAGGGAGTAAACCTTCTGAGAATAAAAACAGCTGGAGCTTGTTAAGGTAATTACACAGGGGAAAGGATAATGTACTGGGAACTCTTCAGAAGAATCTGATTTGTGGTGAGGGGAGAGAGATAAAATCTATTTAAGAACGACATGAACATGCTGCATAGGTAGCTGTTTATCAGTAAATATCTCCACTGAGATTAAGAAAAGCAGTAGCTTAATAAATTAAGTACTTCCTGGTATGGTTACTGTACTGGTAACTCCCCAAAAGAATCTGGATTGTGGTGATGGAACAGAGAAAAAAGCTCACTAATGATCTGCACTTACGAATGGGGTAGGCAGCTGTTTATCAGGGAGTAAACCTTCTGAGAATAAAAACAGCTGGAGCTTGTTAAGGTAATTACACAGGGGAAAGGATAATGTACTGGGAACTCCTCAGAAGATTCTGCTTTATGGTGAGGGGAGAGAGATAAAAGCTCATTTAGGAACGACATGAACATGCTGCGTAGGTAGCTGTTTATCAGTAAATATCTCCACTGAGATGAAGAAAAGCAGTAGCTTAATAAGTTAAGTACTTCCTTGTATGGTTACTGTACTGGTAACTCCGCAAAAGAATCAGGATTGTGGTGAAGGAACAGAGAAATAAGCTCATTTAGGACCTGCACTTAGGAAGGCGGTAGGCAGCTGTATATCAGGGAGTAAACCTTCTGAGAATAAAAACAGCTGGAGCTTGTTAAGGTAAAGACACAGGGGAAAGGATAATGTACTAGGAACTCCTCAGAAGAATCTGATTTGTGGTGAGGGGAGAGAGATAAAAGCTCATTTAGGAATGACATGAACGTGCTGCGTTGGTAGCTGTTTATCAGTAAATATCTCCACTGAGATTAAGAAAAGCAGTAGCTTAATAAATTAAGTACTTCCTGGTATGGTTACTGTACTGGTAACTCCCCAAAAGAATCTGGATTGTGGTGAGGGAACAGAGAAAAAAGCTCATTTAGGACCTGCACTTACGAAGGTGGTAGGCAGCTGTATATCAGGGAGTATCCCTTCTGAGAATAAAAACACCTGGAGCTTGTTAAGGTAATGACAAGGGGAAAGGATAATATACTGGGAACTCCTCAGAAGAATCTGATTTGTGGTGAGGGGAGAGAGATAAAATCTCATTTAAGAACGACATGAACATGCTGCATAGGTAGCTGTTTATCAGTAAATATCTCCACTGAGATTAAGAAAAGCAGTAGCTTAATAAATTAAGTACTTCCTGGTATGGTTACTGTACTGGTAACTCCCAAAAAGTATCTGGATTGTGCTGAGGGAACAGAGAAAAAAAGCTCATTTAGGACCTGCACTTACGAAGGGGGTAGGCAGCTGTATATCAGGGAGTATCCCTTCTGAGAATAAAAACAGCTGGAGCTTGTTAAGGTAATTACACAGGGGAAAGGGTAATGTACTGGGAACTCCTCAGAAGAATCTGATTTGTGGTGAGGGGAGAGTGATAAAAGCTCATTTAGGAACGACATGAAAATGCTGCATAGGTAGCTGTTTATCAGTAAATATCTCCACTGAGATTAAGAAAAGCAGCAGTTTAATAAATTAAGTACTTCCTGGTATGGTTACTGTACTGGTAACTCCCCTAAAGAATCTGGATTCTGGTGAGGTAACAGAGAAAAAAGGTCATTTAGGTCCTGCACTTACGAAGGGGGTAGGCATCTGTATATCAGGGAGTAAACCTTCTGAGAATAAAAACAGGTGGAGCTTGTTAAGGTTATTACACAGGGGAAAGGATAATGTACTGGGAACTCCTCAGAAGAATCTGATTTGTGGTGAGGGGAGAGAGATAAAAGCTCATTTAGGAACGACATGAACATGCTGCATAGGAAGCTGTTTATCAGTAAATATCTCCACTGAGATTAAGAAAAGCAGTAGCTTAATAAACTAAGTACTTCCTGGTATGGTTACTGTACTGGTAACTCCCCAAATGAATCTGGATTGTGGTGATTGAACAGAGAAAAAAGCTCATTTAGGACCTGCACTTACGAAGGGGGTAGGCAGCTGTATATCAGGGAGTAAACCTTCTGAGAATAAAAACAGCTGGAGCTTGTTAAGGTAATTACACAGGGGAAAAGATAATGTACTGGGAACTCCTCAGAAGAATCTGATTTGTGGTGAGGGGAGAGAGATAAAAGCTCATTGAGGAACGACATGTACATGCTGCGTAGGTAGCTGTTTATCAGTAAATGTCTCCACTGAGATTAAGAAAACCAGTAGGTTAATAAATTAAGTACTTCCTGGTATCGTTACTGTACTGGTAACTGCCCAAAAGAATCTGGATTGTGGTGAGGGAACAGAGAAAAAAGCTCATTTAGGACCTGCACTTACGAAGGGGGTAGGCAGCTGCATATGAGGGAGTAACCTTCTGAGAATAAAAGCAGCCCGAGCTTGTTAAGGTATTTACACAGGGGAAAGGATGATGTATTGGCAACTCCTCAGAAGAATCTGATTTGTGGTGAGGGGAGAGAGATAAAAGCTCATTTAGGAACGACATGAACATGCTGCGTAGGTAGCAATTTATCTGTAAATATCTCCACTGAGATTAAGAAAAGCAGTAGCTTAATAAAGTCAGTAGTTCCTGGTATGGTTACTGTACTGGTAACTACCCAAAAGAATCTGGATTGTGGTGAGGGAACAGAGAAAAAAGCTCATTTAGGACCTGCACTTACGAAGGGGGTAGGCAGCTGTATATCAGGGAGTATCCCTTCTGAGAATAAAAACAGCTCGAGCTTGTTAAGGAAATTACACAGGGGAAAGGATAATGTACTGGGAACTCCTCAGAAGAATCTGATTTGTGGTGAGGGGAGAGAGATAAAAGCTCATTTAGGAACGACATGAAAATGCTGCGTAGGTAGCTGTTTATCAGTAAATATCTCCACTGAGATTAAGAAAAGCAGTAGCTTAATAAATTAAGTACATCCTGGTATGGTTACTGTACTGGTAACTCCCCAAAAGAATCTGGATTTTGGTGAGGGAACAGAGAAAAAAGCTAATTTAGGACCTGCACTTATGAAAGTGGTAGGCATCTGTTTATCAGGGAGTAAACCTTCTGAGAATAAAAACAGCTGGAGCTTGTTAAGGTAATTACACAGGGGAAAGGATAATGTACTGGGAACTCCTCAGAAGAATCTGATTTTTTCTGAGGGGAGAGAGGTAAAAGCTGATTTAGGAATGACATGAACATGCTGCGTAGGTAGCTGTTTATCAGTAAATATCTCCAATGAGATTAAGAAAGGCAGTAGGTAAATAAATTAAGTACTGCTTGGTATGGTTTCTGTATTGGTAACTCCCCAAAAGAATCTGGATTGTGGTGAGGGAACAGAGAAAAAAGCTCATTTAGGACCTGCACTTACGACGGGGTAGGCAGCTGTATATCAGGGAGTATCCCTTCTGAGAATAAAAACAGCTGGAGCTTGTTAAGGTAATTACACAGGGGAAAGGATGATGTACTGGGAACTCCTCAGAAGAATGTGATTTGTGGTGAGGGGAGAGAGATAAAAGCTCATTTAGGAACGACATGAAAATGCTGCATAGGTAGCTGTTTCTCAGTAAATATCTCCACTGAGATTAAGCAAAGCAGTAGCTTAATAAATTAAGTATTTCCTGGTATGGTTACTGTACTGGTAACTCCCCAAAAGAATCTGGATTGTGGTGAGGGAACAGAGAAAAAAGCTCATTTAGGACCTGCACTTACGAAGGGGGTAGACAGCTGTATATCAGGGAGTATCCCTTCTGAGAATAAAAACAGCTGGAGCTTGTTAAGGTGATTACACAAAGGGAAAGGATAATGTACTGGGAACTCCTCAGAAGAATGTGATTTGTGGTGAGGGGAGAGAGATAAAAGCTCATTTAGGAACGAAATGTAAATGCTGCATAGATAGCTGTTTATCAGTAAATATCTCCACTGATATTAAGAAAAGCAGTAGCTTAATAAATTAAGTACTTCCTGGTATGGTTACTGTACTGGTAACTCCCCAAAAGAATCTGGATTGTGGTGAGGGAACAGAGAAAAAAGCTCATTTAGGACCTGCCCTTACGAAGGGGGTAGGCAGCTGTATATCAGGGAGTAAACCTTCTGAGAATAGAAACAGCTGGAGCTTGTTAAGGTAATTACACAGGGGAAAGGATAATGTACTGGGAACTCCTCAGAAGAATCTGATTTGTGGTGAGGGGAGAGAGATAAAAGCTCCTTAGGAACGACATGAACATGCTCCGTAGGTAGCTCTTTGTCAGTAAATATCTCCACTGAGTTTAAGAAAAGCAGTAGCTTAATAAATTAAGTACTTCCTGATATGGTTACTGTACTGGTAACTCCCCAATAGAATCTGGATTGTGTTGAGGGAACGGAGAAAAAAGCTCATTTAGGACCTGCGCTTACGAAGGGGTTAGGCAGCTGTTTATCAGGGAGTAAACCTTCTAAGAATAAAAACAGCTGGAGCTTGTTAAGGTAATTACACAGGGGAAAGGATAATGTACTGGGAACTCCTCAGAAGAATCTGATTTGCGGTGAGGGGAGAGAGATACAAGCTCATTTATGAACGACATGAACATGCTGCGTAGGTAGCTGTTTATCAGTAAATATCTCCACTGAGATTAAGAAAAGCAGTAGCTTAATAAATTAAGTACTTCCTGGTATGGTGAGGGGAGAGAGATAAAAGCTCATTTAGTAACGACATGAACATGCTGCGGAGGTAGATGTTTATCAGTAAATATCTCCACTAAGATTAAGAAAAGCATTAGCTTAATAAATTAAATACTTCCTGGTATGGTTACTGTAGTGGTAACTCCCAAAGAATCTGGATTGTGGTGAGGGAACAGAGAAAAAAGCTCACTTAGGACCTGCACTTACGAAGGTGGTAGGCAGCTGTATACCAGGGAGTAAACCTTCTGAGAATAAAAACAGCTGGAGATTGTTAAGGTAATTACACAGGGGAAGGATAATGTACTGGGAACTCCTCAGAAGAATATGATTCGTGGCGAGGGGAGAGAGATAAAAGCTTATTTAGGAACGACATGAAAATGCTGCATAGGTAGCTGTTTAT
This sequence comes from Perognathus longimembris pacificus, assembly GCF_023159225.1. Classification (NCBI taxonomy): domain Eukaryota; kingdom Metazoa; phylum Chordata; class Mammalia; order Rodentia; family Heteromyidae; genus Perognathus; species Perognathus longimembris. The sequence continues at coordinate 21,867 of NW_025959479.1, read as the reverse complement.
CAGTAAATATCTCCACTGAGATTAAGAAAAGCTGTAGCGTAATAAATTAAGTACTTCCTGGTATGGTTACTGCACTGGTAACTCCCCAAAAGAATCTGGATTGTGGTGAGGGAACAGAGAAAAAAGCTCATTTAGGACCTTCACTTTGAAGTGGGTAGGCAGCTGTATATCAGGGAGTAAACCTTCTGAGAATAAAAAGAGCTGGAGATGTTAGGGTAATTACACAAGGGAAAGGATAATTTACTGGGAACTCCTCAGAAGAATCTGAATTGTGGTGCGGGGAGAGAGATAAAAGCTCATTTAGGAACGACATGAACATGCTGCGTAGGTAGCTGTTTATCAGTAAATATCTCCACTGAGATTAAGAAAAGCAGCAGTTTAATAAATTATGTACTTACTGGTATGGTTACTGTACTGGTAACTCCCCAAAAGAATCTGGATTGTGGTGAGGGAACAGAGAAAAAAGGTCATTTAGGTCCTGCACTTACGAAGGGGGTAGGCATCTGTATATCAGGGAGTAAACCTTCTGAAAATAAAAACATGTGGAGCTTGTTAAGGTAACTACACAGGGGAAAGGATAATGTACTGGGAACTCCTCAGAAGAATCTGATTTGTGGTGAGGGGAGAGAGATAAAAGCTCATTTAGGAACGACATGAACATGCTGCATAGGAAGCTGTTTATCAGTAAATATCTCCACTGAGATTAAGAAAAGCAGTAGCTTAATGAACTAAGTACTTCCTGGTATGGTTACTGTACTGGTAACTCCCAAAATGAATCTGGATTGTGGTGAGGGAACAGAGAAAAAAGCTCATTTAGGTCCTGCACTTACGAAGGGGGTAGGCAGCTGTATATCAGGGAGTAAACCTTCTGAGAATAATAACAGGTGGAGCTTGTTAAGGTAATTTCACAGGGGAAAGGATAATGTACTGGGAACTCCTCAGAACAATCTGATTTGTGGTGAGGGGAGAGAGATAAAAGCTCATTTAGGAACGACATGAAAATGCTGCATAGGAAGCTGTTTATCAGTAAATATCTCCACTGAGATTAAGAAAAGCAGTAGCTTAATAAACTAAGTACTTCCAGGTATGGTTACTGTACTGGTAACTCCCCAAAAGAATCTGGATTGTGGTGAGGGAACAGAGAAAAAAGCTCATTTAGGACCTGCACTTACGAAGGGGGTAGGCAGCTGTATATCAGGGAGTAAACCTTTTGAGAATAAAAACAGCTGGAGCTTGTTAAGGTAATTACACAGGGGAAAAGATAATGTACTGGGAACTCCTCAGAAGAATCTGATTTGTGGTGAGGGGAGAGAGATAAAAGCTCATTGAGGAATGACATGTACATGCTGCGTAGGTAGCTGTTTATCAGTAAATGTCTCCACTGAGATTAAGAAAACCAGTAGGTTAATAAATTAAGTACTTCCTGGTATCGTTACTGTACTGGTAACTGCCCAAAAGAATCTGGATTGTGGTAAGGGAACAGAGAAAAAAGCTCATTTAGGACCTGCACTTACGAAGGGGGTAGGCAGCTGCATATCAGGGAGTAACCTTCTGAGAATAAAAGCAGCCCGAGCTTGTTAATGTATTTACACAGGGGAAAGGATGATGTATTGGCAACTCCTCAGAAGAATCTGATTTGTGGTGAGGGGAGAGAGATAAAAGCTCATTTAGGAACGACATGAACATGCTGCGTAGGTAGCAGTTTATCTGTAAATATCTCCACTGAGATTAAGAAAAGCAGTAGCTTAATAAAGTAAGTACTTCCTGGTATGGTTACTGTACTGGTAACTACCCAAAAGAATCTGGATTGTGGTGAGGGAACAGAGAAAAAAGCTCATTTAGGACCTGCACTTACCAAGGGGGTAGGCAGCTGTATATCAGGGAGTATCCCTTCTGAGAATAAAAACAGCTGGAGCTTGTTAAGGTAATTACACAGGGGAAAGGATAATGTACTGGGAACTCCTCAGAAGAATCTGATATGTGGTGAGGGGAGAGAGATAAAAGCTCATTTAGGAACGACATGAAAATGCTGCGTAGGTAGCTGTTTATCAGTAAATATCTCCACTGAGATTAAGAAAAGCAGTAGCTTAATAAATTAAGTACTTCCTGGTATGGTGAGGGGAGAGAGATAAAAGCTCATTTAGGAACGACATGAACATGCTGCGGAGGTAGCAGTTTATCAGTAAATATCTCCACTGAGATTAAGAAAAGCAGTAGCTTAATAAATTAAGTACTTCCTGGTATGGTTACTGTACTGGTAACTCCCAAAATGAATCTGGATTGTGGTGAGGGAACAGAGAAAAAAGCTCATTTAGGTCCTGCACTTACGAAGGGGGTAGGCAGCTGTATATCAGGGAGTAAACCTTCTGAGAATAATAACAGGTGGAGCTTGTTAAGGTAATTTCACAGGGGAAAGGATAATGTACTGGGAACTCCTCAGAACAATCTGATTTGTGGTGAGGGGAGAGAGATAAAAGCTCATTTAGGAACGACATGAAAATGCTGCATAGGAAGCTGTTTATCAGTAAATATCTCCACTGAGATTAAGAAAAGCAGTAGCTTAATAAACTAAGTACTTCCAGGTATGGTTACTGTACTGGTAACTCCCCAAAAGAATCTGGATTGTGGTGAGGGAACAGAGAAAAAAGCTCATTTAGGACCTGCACTTACGAAGGGGGTAGGCAGCTGTATATCAGGGAGTAAACCTTTTGAGAATAAAAACAGCTGGAGCTTGTTAAGGTAATTACACAGGGGAAAAGATAATGTACTGGGAACTCCTCAGAAGAATCTGATTTGTGGTGAGGGGAGAGAGATAAAAGCTCATTGAGGAATGACATGTACATGCTGCGTAGGTAGCTGTTTATCAGTAAATGTCTCCACTGAGATTAAGAAAACCAGTAGGTTAATAAATTAAGTACTTCCTGGTATCGTTACTGTACTGGTAACTGCCCAAAAGAATCTGGATTGTGGTAAGGGAACAGAGAAAAAAGCTCATTTAGGACCTGCACTTACGAAGGGGGTAGGCAGCTGCATATCAGGGAGTAACCTTCTGAGAATAAAAGCAGCCCGAGCTTGTTAATGTATTTACACAGGGGAAAGGATGATGTATTGGCAACTCCTCAGAAGAATCTGATTTGTGGTGAGGGGAGAGAGATAAAAGCTCATTTAGGAACGACATGAACATGCTGCGTAGGTAGCAGTTTATCTGTAAATATCTCCACTGAGATTAAGAAAAGCAGTAGCTTAATAAAGTAAGTACTTCCTGGTATGGTTACTGTACTGGTAACTACCCAAAAGAATCTGGATTGTGGTGAGGGAACAGAGAAAAAAGCTCATTTAGGACCTGCACTTACCAAGGGGGTAGGCAGCTGTATATCAGGGAGTATCCCTTCTGAGAATAAAAACAGCTGGAGCTTGTTAAGGTAATTACACAGGGGAAAGGATAATGTACTGGGAACTCCTCAGAAGAATCTGATATGTGGTGAGGGGAGAGAGATAAAAGCTCATTTAGGAACGACATGAAAATGCTGCGTAGGTAGCTGTTTATCAGTAAATATCTCCACTGAGATTAAGAAAAGCAGTAGCTTAATAAATTAAGTACTTCCTGGTATGGTGAGGGGAGAGAGATAAAAGCTCATTTAGGAACGACATGAACATGCTGCGGAGGTAGCAGTTTATCAGTAAATATCTCCACTGAGATTAAGAAAAGCAGTAGCTTAATAAATTAAGTACTTCCTGGTATGGTTACTGTACTGGTAACTCCCAAAGAATCTGGATTGTGGTGAGGGAACAGAGAAAAAAGCTCACTTAGGACCTGCACTTACGAAGGTGGTAGGCAGCTGTATATCAGGGAGTAAACCTTCTGAGAATAAAAACAGCTGGAGCTTGTTAAGGTAATTACACAGGGGAAGGATAATGTACTGGGAACTCCTCAGAAGAATATGATTCGTGGCGAGGGGAGAGAGATAAAAGCTTATTTAGGAACGACATGAAAATGCTGCATAGGTAGCTGTTTATCAGTAAATAGCTCCACTGAGATTAAGAAAAGCAGTAGCTTAATAAATTAAGTACTTTCTGGTATGGATACGGTATTGGTAACTCCCCAAAAGAATCTGGATTGTGGTGAGGGAACAGAGAAAAAAGCCCATTTAGGACCTGCACTTACGAAGGGGGTAGGCAGCTGTATATCAGGGAGTATCCCTTCTGAGAATAAAAACAGCTAGATCTTGTTAAGGTAATTACACAGGGGAAAGGATAATGTACTGGGAAGTCCTCAGAAGAATCTGATTTGTGGTGAGGGGAGAGAGATAAAAACTCATTTAGGAACGACCTGAAAATGCTGCATAGGTAGCTGTTTATCAGTATATATCTCCACTGAGATTAAGAAAAACAGGAGCTTAATAAATTCGGTACTTCCTGGTATGGTTACTGTACTGGTAACTCCCCAAAAGAATCTGGATTGAGGTGAGGGAATAGAGAAAAAAGTTCATTTAGGACCTGCACTTACGAAGGGGGTAGGCAGCTGTATATCAGGGAGTATCCCTTCTGAGAATAAAAACAGCTGGAGCTTGTTAAGGTAATTACACAAGGGAAAGGATAATATACGGGGAACTCCTCAGAAGAATCTGATTTGTGGTGAGGGGAGAGAGATAAAAGCTCATTTAGGAACGACATGAACATGCTGCGTAGGTAGCTGTTTATCAGTAAATATCTCCACTGAGATTAAGAAAAGCAGTAGCTTATTAAAGTAAGTACTTCCTGGTATGGTTTCTGTACTGGTAACTCTCCAAAAGAATCTGGATTGTCGTGAGGGAACGGAGAAAAAAGCTCATTTATGACCTGCACTTACGAAGGGGGTAGGCAGCTGTATATCAGGAAGTAAACCTTCTGAGAATAAAAACAGCTGGAGCTTGTTAAGGTAATTACACAGGGGAACCGATAATGTACTGGGAACTCCTCAGAAGAATCTGATTTGTGGTGAGGGGAGAGAGATAAAAGCTCATTTAGGAACGACATGAAAATGCTGCATAGGTAGCTGTTTATCAGTAAATATCTCCACTGTGATTAAGAAAAGCAGTAGGGGCTCGGGATATAGCCTAGTGGCAAGAGTGCCTGACTCGGATGCACGAGGCCCCAGTTTCGATTAACCAGCACCACATATACAGAAAATGGCCAGAAGCGGCGCGGTGGCTCAGGTGGCAGAGTGCTAGCCTTGAGCGGGAAGAAGCCAGGGACAGTGCTCAGGCCCTGATTCCAAGGCCCAGGACTGGCAAAAAAAAAAAAGAAAAGAAAAGCAGTAGCTTAATAAATTAAATACTTCCTGGTACGGTTACTGTAATGGTAACTTCCCAAAAGAATCTGGATTGTCAGAGAAAAAAGCTCATTTAGGACCTGCACTTACGAAGGGGGTAGGCAGCTATATCAGGGAGTATCCCATCTGAGAATAAAAACAGCTGGAGCTTGTTAAGGGAATTACACAGGGGAAAGGATAATATACTGGGAACTCCTCAGAAGAATCTGATTTGTGGTGAGGGGAGAGAGATAAAAGCCCATTTAGGAACGACATGCACATGCTGCGCAAGTAGCTGTTTATCAGTAAATATCTCCACTGAGATTAAGAAAAGCAGTAGCTTAATAAATTAAGTACTTCCTGGTATGGTTACTGTACTGGTAACTCCCCAAAAGAATCTGGATTGTGGTGAGGGAACAGAGAAAAAAGCTCATTTAGGACCTGCTCTTAGGAAGGTGGTAGGCAGCTGTATATCAGGGAGTATCCCTCCTGAGAATAAAATCAGCTGGAGCTTGTTAGGGTAATTACACAGGGGAAAGGATAATGTACTGGGAACTCCTCAGAAGAATCTGATTTCTGGTGAGGGGAGAGAGATAAAAGCTCATTTAGGAACGACATGAACATGCTGTGTAGGTAGCTGTTTATCAGTAAATATCTCCAATGAGATTAAGAAAAGCAATAGCTTAATAAATAAAGTACTTCCTGGTATGGTTACTGTACAGGTAACTCACCAAAATAATCCGGATTGTGGTGAGGGAACAGAGAAAAAAGCTCATTTAGGACCTGCATTTACGAAGGGGGTAGGCAGCTGTATATCAGGGAGTAAACCTTCTGAGAATAAAAACAGCTGGAGCTTGTTAAGGTAATTACACAGGGGAAAGGATAATGTACTGGGAACTCCTCAGAAGAATCTGATTTGTGGTGAGGGGAGAGAGATAAAAGCTCAATTAAGAACGACATGAACATGCTGTGTAGGTAGCTGTTTATCAGTAAATATCTCCACTGAGATTAAGAAAACAGTAGCTTGCTAAATTAAGTACTTCCTGGTATGGTTACTGTACTGGTAACTCCCCAAAAGAATCTGGAAAGTGGTGAGGGAACAGAGAAAATAGCTCATTTTGGACCTGCACTTACGAAGGGTGTAGGCAGCTGTATATCAGGGAGTATCCCTTCTGAGAATAAAAACAGCTGGAGCTTGTTAAGGTAATTACACAGGGGAAAGGATAATGTACTGGGAACTCCTCAGAAGAATCTGATTTGTGGTGAGGAGAGAGAGATAAAAGCTCATTTAGGAACGACATGAAAATGCTGCATAGGTAGCTGTTTATCAGTAAATATCTCCACTGAGATTAAGAAAAGCAGTAGCTTAATAAATTAAGTACTTCCTGGTATGGTTACTGTACTGGTAACTCCCCAAAAGAATCTGGATTGTGGTGAAGGAACAGAGAAAAAAGCTCATATAGGACCTGCACTTACGAAGGGGGTAGGCAGCTGTATATCAGGGAGTAAACCTTCTGAGAATAAAAACAGCTGGAGATCGTTAAGGTAATTACACAGGGGAAAGGATAATGTACTGGGAACTCCTCAGAAGAATCTGATTTGTGGTGAGGGGAGAGAGATAAAAGCTCATTTAGGAACGACATGAACATGCAGCATAGGTAGCTGTTTATCAGTAAATATCTCCACTGAGATTAAGAAAAGCAGTAGCTTAATAAATTAAGTACTTCCTGGTATGTTTACTGTACTGGTAACTCCCCAAAAGAATCTGGATTGTGGTGAGGGAACAGAGAAAAAAGCTCATTTAGGAACTGCACTTACGAAGGGGGTAGGCAGCTGTATATCAGGGAGTATCCCTTCTGAGAATAAAAACAGCTGGAGCCTGTTAAGGTAATTACACAGGGGAAAGGATAATGTATTGGGAACTCCTCAGAAGAATCTGATTTGTGGTGAGGGGAGAGAGATAAAAGCTCATATAGGAACGACATGAAAATGCTGCATAGGTAGCTGTTTATCAGTAAATATCTCCACTGAGATTAAGAAAAGCAGTAGCTTAATAAATTAAGTACTTCCTGGTATGGCTACTGTACTGGTAACTCCGCAAAAGAATCTGGATTGTGCTGAGGGAACAGAGAAAAAAGCTCATTTAGGACCTGCACTTACGAAGGGGGTAGGCAGCTGTATATCAGGGAGTATCCCTTCTGAGAATAAAAACAGCTGGAGCTTGTTAAGGTAATTACACAGGGGAAAGGATAATGTACTGGGAACTCCTCAGAAGAATCTGATTTGTGGTGAGGGGAGAGAGATAAAAGCTCATTTAGGAACGACATGAACATGTTGCGTAGGTAGCTGTTTATCAGTAAATATCTCCACTGAGATTAAGAAAAGCAGTAGCTTAATAAATTAAGTACTGCCTGGTATGGTTACTGTACTGGTAACTCCCCAAAACAATCTGGATTGTGGTGAGGGAACAGAGAAAAAAGCTCATTTAGGACCTGCACTTACGACGGCGTAGGCAGCTGTATATCAGGGAGTAAACCTTCTGAGAATAAAAACAGTTGGAGCTTGTTAAGGTAATTACACAGGGGAAACGATAATGTACTGGGAACTCCTCAGAAGAATCTGATTTGTGGTGATGAGGTGCCAGACTTTCAAGTCAGGCCCCACCACGTGAACCCCATTTTAGAATCGAACCCTGAGCCAATCAGATTTGTACCTGTGTTCTAATCTCGCTTGCACAGCTGATTGTTGTAACCTTGTTCTTTGCCTTTATAAGCCCTGTGTAATCACAGCTCGGGGCTCCCTCCTAACCTCCGCTGTGTCGGTGGGTAGGACGAGGCCCGATTTGGCAGCTCGTTAAATAAGGCCTTGCCTTGCCTTGCTTTTGCATTTCGGAGTGTCTGAATCTCGGTTGTCTTCTTGGGGGTGGTCTTGCAACATGGCACCACATTTGGGGTTTCGTCCGGGATAGCCCCAGAGACCCTGAGATCCCAGACTCCGAAGGTAAGAAAATAGCGCTGTTCATTTGTCTTGTCCTGTAATTTGTCTGTCTGTTTTGCTTTTGCTTATACTTGTAGGGCGCGAGTCAGTTTAGTTTTTGGCCAGAACTGACCACGAGGGCCTCCTAAACGAGACTCAACCCGCCCACCTTGTACTTGGGTCTGCTTGGGTCTGCTTATCTGGCAGGAGGTTGTGGGCCAACTTGGGTCCACTCCTCCCGTACCCTGGCAGGAGGTTGTGGGCCAACTTGGGAGATCTCCAACTCATAACTCGGGTCCACTCCTTCTGCACCCTTGCAGGAGGTTGTGGGCCAACTCGGGTCCACTCCTTCTGCACCCTTGCAGGAGGTTGTGGGCCAACTCGGGTCCACTCCTTCTTACAGGAGGTTGTGGGCCAACTCGGGTCCATTCCTTCTGCACCCTTGTAGGAGGTTGTGGCCCAGCTTGGGAGATCTCCAACTCGTAGCTTTTCTTAGGCCTGTGTGTTTTCCTCCTTTTGTATTAATTGTTTGTTTCTTGTAGCCTTTTGGACTGAACATCTGATCAGAGCTATAGATAACGTTCTGAGGACCTCCATCTAGCCCCCTAGACTTGATCCTAGCTCACTGGAGGGAGGTTAAGGAGATCATTTTTGTGTGTTTTTTTCTTGCACTGTGCCTGACTGACAAACGGATGATGGGGAACGTTCCTTCCACTCCCCTGGACTTGACTTTAGCTCACTGGAAAGATGTACAGGTGACAGCCCACAATCAGTCAATCAGTGAGAATGTCCGCAAAAAAAGAACTCTAGGGGACCCCCACCCAGCCTTCTTAAGCAGAAAATTGTTTGGTGCGCTAAAATGTTTTACTAAGACTAAAAATGTTTTACTAAAAATATCAAGCCCTGGGAAATGAGGATAGAGAATGCTAAAATCATTTGTTAAAGGTTTTTGTCTTAAAATGTACGGCCGATGCTTATTCAGCGCGCTTTAAGATCTTTTGAAAATGTATGTGTGTGTGCATGTGTGAGTGTGAATATGTTCAAGACTGCAGTATGATGCAAAACTAAGTTTAAATTCAAAGGTCTTCATGCCATGCAGTAACTGGGACTGAAGAGAAAAAAAAAAAAGAGGCTCTTTTAAAACAAGCAGCACGTAAGCAAAGGGCGGCACCTGGTTTCAGATTGCCTGTGAGCTTGTTTTTCCGATGCAGATAAAAGCTAAAGTGTTGTGTTAGTGTTAGAAAGGCTTTGGAAATCAAGAATACATTTCTAGATAAGAAATTTGGAAGTAAAATTGTCCTAAATAATTATTGCAAAGTGAGAAAAGGAGAATTATGGCTGGCTACCAAAATTTTTAATTGCCATTCCAGCTTCTTTGTAGGTTTTTTGTAACAGTTTCCAGCAGGCCCACAGAGAAGCACAGGTGATTCCTACAAGTTTGTCAAGATCTAATACTGACCCTTAATAAATTCCAGGTAAGAGAGCATGCTTTAAAACTACTTCTGTGTGGACCACCTTGTTGCTTATAATTGGAGTAAAGTGGCCCCTTATAAGACTCATTGATCTGAATCTGCGGTTCGAAGCCAGCCCGGGCAAAGAAAGGTCCCTGTGAGAGACATGTCTCTAATTAGCCAGCAGAGTGCTGGGAACAGAGTGGTGTGGAGCTCAAAAGTGGTACGGTGCTAGTCTTGAGCTGGAGAGCTGAGGGACAGCACTCAGGGCCTGAGTGCAAGTCGAAAGTCACTCCTCCTGGGACAAAAGTGATGGAGCATCCAGAGGCAGTAAGTCACTGCTTGGATGGCAGAGATGGTGTCAGATCCTAGAGTCACTACTGTTGGCCTTTCAAAAGTTAAAGCCGGGAAGTCCTAGAAGAATAGTTCATAAGCATGCCTTTCCAATGCCCATGTCTGTCTACTGGGCAGGAATTTGCCAGTCATCTGTGATAATGGTTAGTAAGGGTAAGTTTGTCAAATGAGAGGATAGCACTGGGGACAGATTGGAAATTGCATTGTGCTTATAGACCCCAGAGTTCAGGACAGGTAAAGAATGAATCGGACTCTAAAAGAGACCTTAACTAAACTGGCCTTAGAGACTGGCGCAGACTGGGTGTCACTCCTTCCTTTTGCTCTGCTTAGAGTAAGAAATTCTCCCTATCAGCTTGGAGTAAACTCCTTTTTAAATAATGTATGGGTACCCCCCACCCATTATCCCTAGCCTTCAGACTGAATTGCTTGCTGATTTGGATAGTGCTGAATTTTTGTGTAAACTCGATTATTTGCAGCTCGTGTACAAGAATGTGACCCCAACTTAAGGCATTATATAATTCTGCTTCTGTCCCTACCTCCCCCCCCCCATTTATTCAGACCAGGGGACTGAAATCCTAAGAACCACGGTGGAAGGGACCCTAGACGGCATCGCCACTTGGGTTCATTGCTTCCACACCAGGCCAGCTGACCCCTTTGCACTGGATGACAACTACCGTGATGGAACATGGGAGGTCTCCAAGCACCCAACTCAGCCGCTTTGCCTTCGTCTCAAGACTGAGACTAAGGTTATAGGTTCCTGGCTAGGTAAGGTCTACGCCCCTGAGTCAGCCTGAAGAAGTTACAGAAGATGGATGATCTTCACCCATCAGCCCCCCTTTAAAATCAAGGGACCAGAGTTGTTTTGGGGAAGATGAGGCAGGATAAACTAGAGGCATGCAAAACAGAAGTACAGAGACTATTCTTGTAAGAAATGGTGACAGGCCCTTTGGTAACTACATTGGGCCCTACTGGCCCATGCCTTACCTCTATATCATCCCCTAGACATGCAAGCCATTGAAATGGACAGAATGGAGCCATGACTGGCTCCCAAGGTACCAAAAAGAAAAAGGGGGAAATGAGGTGCCAGACTTTGAAGTCAGGCCCCACCACGTGAACCCCATTTTAGAATCGAACCCTGAGCCAATCAGATTTGTACCTGTGTTCTAATCTCGCTTGCACAGCTGATTGTTGTAACCTTGTTCTTTGCCTTTATAAGCCCTGTGTAATCACAGCTCGGGGCTCCCTCCTAAACTCTGCTGTGTCGGTGGGTAGGACGAGGCCCTAGATGGCAGCTCGTTAAATAAGGCCTTGCCTTGCCTTGCTTTTGCATTTCGGAGTGTCTGAATCTCGGTGGTCTTCTTGGGGGTGGTCTTGCATCATGGCACAACAGTGAGGGGAGAGAGATAAGAGCTCATTTAGGAACGACATGAAAATGCTGTATAGATAGCTGTTTATCAGTAAATATCTCCACTGAGATTAAGAAAACCAGTAGCTTAATAAATTAAGTACTTCTTGGTATGGCTACTGTACTGGTAACTCCCCAAAAGAATCTGGATTTTGGTGAGGGAACAGAGAAAAATGCTCATTTAGGACCTGCACTTACGAAGGGGTTAGGCAGCTGTATATCAGGGAGGATCCCTTCTGAGAATAAAAACAGCTGGAGCTTGTTAAGGTAATTACACAGGGGAAAGGATAATGTACTGGGAACTCCTCAGAAGAATCTGATTTGTGGTGAGGGGCGAGAGAAAAAAGCTCATTTAGGAACGACATGAAAATGCTGCATAGGTAGCTGTTTATCAGTAAATATCTCCAATGAGATTAAGAAAAGCAGTAGCTTAATAAATTAAGTACTTCCTGGTATGGTTTCTATAGTGGTTACTCCCCAAAAGAATCTGGATTGTGGTGAGGGAACATAGAAAAAAGCACATTTAGGGCCTGCACTTACGAAGGGGGTAGGCAGCTGTACATAAGGGAGTATCCCTTCTGAGAATAAAAACAGCTGGAGCTTGTTAAGGTAATTACACAGGGGAAAGGATAATGTACTGGGAACTCCTAAGAAGAATCTGATTTTTGGTGAGGGGAGAGAGATAAAAGCTCATATAGGAACGACATGAACATGCTGCGTAGTTAGCTGTTTATCAGTAAATATCTCCACTGAGATTAAGAAAAGCAGTCGCTTAATAAATTAAGTACTTCCTGGTTTGGTTACTGTACTGGTGACTCCCCAAAAGAATCTGGATTGTGGTGAGGGAACAGAGAAAAAAGCTCATTTAGGACCTGCATTTACGAAGGCGGTAGGCAGCTGTATATCAGGGAGTACCCCTTCTGAGAATAAAAACAGCTGGAGCTTGTTAAGGTAATTACACAGGGGAAAGGATAATGTACTGCGAACTCCTCAGAAAAATCTGATTTGTGGTGAGGGGAGATAGATAAAAGCTCATTTAGGAACGACATGAACATGCTGCGTAGGTAGCTGTTTATCAGTAAATATCTCCACTGAGATTAAGAAAAGCAGTAGCTTAATAAATTAAGTACTTCCTGGTATGGTTACTGTACTGGTAACTCCGCAAAAGAATCTGGATTGTGGTGAGGGAATTGAGAAAAAAGCTCATTTAGGACGTGCACTTACGAAGGGGGTAGGCAGCTGTATATCAGTGAGGAAACCTTCTGAGAATAAAAACAGCTGGAGTTTGTTAAGGTAATTACACAGGGGAAAGGATAATGTACTGGGAACTCCTCAGAAGAATCTGATTTGTGGTGAGGGGAGAGAGATAAAACCTCACTTAAGAACGACATGAACATGCTTCATGTGTAGCTGATTATCAGTAAATATCTCCACTGAGATTAAGAAAAGCAGTAGCTTAATGAATTAAGTACTTCCTGGTATGGTTACTGTACTGGTAACTCCCCAAAAGAATCTGGATTGTGGTGAGGAAACAGAGAAAAAAGCTCATTTAGGACCTGCACTTTGGAAGGGGGTAGGCAGGTGTATATCAGGGAGTATCCCTTCTGAGAATAAAAACAGCTGGAGCTTGTTAAGGTAATTACACAGGGGAAAGGATAATGTACTGGGAACTCCTCAGAAGAATCTGATTTGTGGTGAGGGGAGAGAGATAAAAGCTCATTTAGGGACGAAATGAAAATGCTGCATAGGTAGCTGTTTATCAGTAAATATCTCCACTGAGATTAAGAAAAGCAGTAGCTTAATAAATTAAGTACTTCCTGGTATGGTTACTGTACTGGTAACTCCCCAAAAGAATCTGGATTGTGGTGAGAGAACAGAGAAAAAAGCTCATTTAGGACCTGCACTTACGAAGGGGGTAGGCAGCTGTATATCAGGGAGTAAACCTTCTGAGAATAAAAACAGCTGGAGATTGTTAAGGTAATTACACAGGGGAAAGAATAATGTACTGGGAACTCCTCAGAAGAATGTGATTTGTGGTGAGGGGAGAGAGATAAAAGCTCATTTAGGAACGACATGAACATTCTGCATAAGTAGCTGTTTATCAGTAAATATCTCCACTGAGATTAAGAAAAGCAGTAGCTTAATAAATTAAGTACTTCCTGGTATGGTTACTGTACTGGTAACACCCCAATAGAATCTGTATTGTGGTGAGGAAACAGAGAAAAAAGCTCATTTAGGACCTGCACTTACGAAGGGGGTAGGCACCTGTAAATCAGGGAGTAAACCAAATTCTGAGAATAAAAACAGCTGGAGCTTGTTAAGGTAATTACACAGGGGAAAGGATAATGTACTGGGAACTCCTCAGAAGAATCTGATTTGTGGTGAGGGAGAGAGATAAAAGCTCATTTAGGAACGACATGAACATGCTTCGTAGGTCGCTGTTTATCCGTAAATATCTGCACTGAGATTAAGAAAAACAGTAACTTAATAAATTAAGTACTTCCTGGTATGGTTACTGTACTGGTAACTCCCGAAAAAAATCTGGATTGTGGTGAAGGAACAGAGAAAAAAGCTCATTCAAGACCTGCACTTACGAAGGGGGTAGACAGCTGTATATCAGGAAGTAAACCTTCTGAGAATAAAAACAGCTGGAGCTCGTTAAGGTAATTACACAGGGGAAAGGATAGTGTACTGGGAAATCCTCAGAAGAATCTGATTTGTGGTGAGGGGAGAGAGATAAAAGCTCATTTAGGAACGACATGAACATGCTGCGTAGGTAGCTGTTTATCAGGAAATATCTCCACTGAGATTAAGAAAAGCAGTAGCTTAATAAATTAAGTACTTCCTGGTATGGTTACTGTACTGGTAACTCCGCAAAAGAATCTGGATTGTGGTGAGGGAACAGAGAAAAAAGCTCATTTAGGACCTGCACTTACGAAGGGGGTAGACAGCTGTATATCAGGGAGTAAACCTTCTGAGAATAAAAACAGCTGGATCTTGTTAAGGTAATTTCAAAGGGGAAAGGATAATGTACTGTGAACTACTCAGAAGAATCTGATTTGTGGTGAGGTGAGAGAGATAAAAGCTCATTTAGGAACGACATGAACATGCTGCGTAGGTAGCTGTTTATTAGTAAATATCTCCAGTGAGATTAAGAAAAGCAGTAGCTTAATAAATTAAGTACTTCCTGGTATGGTTACTGTACTGGTAACTACCCAAAAGAATCTGGATTGTGGTGAGGAAAGAGAGAAAAAAGCTCAATGAGGACCTTCACTTACGAAGGGGGTAGGCAGCTCTATATCAGGGAGTAAACCTTCTGAGAATAAAAACAGATGGAGCTTGTTAAGGTAATTACACAGGGGAAAGGATAATGTACTGGGAACTCCTCAGAAGAATCTGATTTGTGGTGAGGGGAGAGAGATAAAAGCTCATTTAGGAACGACATGAACATGCTGTGTAGGTCGCTGTTTATCAGTAAATATCTCCACTGAGATTAAGAAAAGCAGTAGCTTAATAAATTAAGTACTTCCTGGTATGGTTACTGTACTGGTAACTCCCCAAAAGAATCTGGATTGTGGTGAGGGAACAGAGAAAAAAGCTCATTAAGGACCTGCACTTGCGAAGGAGGTAGGCAGCTGTAGATCAGGGAGTAAATCTTCTGAGAATAAAAACAGCTGGAGCTTGTTAAGGTAATTACACAGGGGAAAGGATAATGTACTGGGAACTCCTCAGAAGAATCTGATTTGTGGTGAGGGGCGAGAGATAAAAGCTCATTTAGGAACGGCATGAACATGCTACATATGTAGCTGTTTATCAGTAAATATCTCCACTGAGATTAAGAAAAGCAGTAGCTTAATAAATTAAGTACTTCCTGGTATGGTTACTGTACTGGTAACTCCCCAAAAGAATCTGGATTGTGGTGAGGGAACAGAGAAAAAAGCTCATTTAGGACCTGCACTTAGAAGGTGGTAAGGCAGCTGTATATCAGGGAGTAAACCTTCTGAGAATAAAAACAGCTGGAGCTTGTTAAGGTAATTTCACAGGGGAAAGGATAATGTACTGGGAATTCCTAATAAGAATCTGATTTGTGGTGAGGACAGAGAGTTTAAAGCTCATTTAGGAATGACATGAACATGCTGCGTAGGTAGCTGTTTATCAGTTAATATCTCCACTGAGATTAAGAAAAGCAGTAGCTTAATAAATGAAGTACTTCCTGGTATGGTTACTGTACTGGTATCTCCCCAAAAGAATCTGGATTGTGGTGAGGGAACAGAGAAAAAAGCTCATTTATGACCTGCACTTACGAAGGGGTTAGGCAGCTGTATATCAAGGAATATCCCTTCTGAGAATAAAAACACCTGGAGCTTGTTAAGGTAATTACACGGGGGAAAGGATAATGTACTGGGAACTCCTCAGAAGAATCTGATTTGTGGTGAGGGGAGAGAGATAAAAGCTCATTTAGGAACGACATGAACATGCTGCGTAGGTAGCTGTTTATCAGTAAACTAATCTCCACTGAGATTAAGAAAAGCAGTAGCTTAATAAATTAAGTACTTCCTGGTATGGTTACTGTACTGGTAACTCCACAAAAGAATCTGGATTGTGGTGAGGGAACAGAGAAAAAAGCTCATTTAGGACCTGCACTTACGAAGGGGGTAGGCAGCTGTATATCAGGGATTAAAACTTCTGAGAATAAAAACAGCTGGAGCTTGTTAAGGTAATTACACAGGGGAAAGGATAATGTACTGGGAACTCCTCAGAAGAATCTGATTTGTGGTGAGGGGCGAGAGATAAAAGCTCATTTAGGAACGGCATGAACATGCCTACATATGTAGCTGTTTATCAGTAAATATCTCCACTGAGATTAAGAAAAGCAGTAGCTTAATAAATTAAGTACTTCCTGGTATGGTTACTGTACTGGTAACTCCGCAAAAGAATCAGGATTGTGTTGAGGTAACGGAGAAAAAAGCTCATTAAGGACCTGCACTTACGAAGGGGTATGCAGCTGTATGTCAGGGAGTATCCCTTCTGAGAATAAAAACAGCTGGAGATTTTTAAGGTAATTACTCAGGGGAAAGGATAATGTACTGGGAACTCCTCAGAAGATCTGATTTGTGGTGAGGGGAGAGAGATAAAAGCTCATTTAGGAACGACATGAACAGGCTGCGTAGGTAGCTGTTTATCAGGAAATATCTCCACTGAGATTAAGAAAAGCAGTAGCTTAATAAATTAAGTACTTCCTGGTATGGTTACTGTACTGGTAACTCCGCAAAAGAATCTGGATTGTGGTGAGGGAACAGAGAAAAAAGCTCATTTAGGACCTGCACTTACGAAGGGGGTAGACAGCTGTATATCAGGGAGTAAACCTTCTGAGAATAAAAACAGCTGGATCTTGTTAAGGTAATTTCACAGGGGAAAGGATAATGTACTGTGAACTACTCAGAAGAATCTGATTTGTGGTGAGGTGAGAGAGATAAAAGCTAATTTAGGAACGACATGAACATGCTGCGTAGGTAGCTGTTTATCAGTAAATATCTCCAGTGAGATTAAGAAAGCAGTAGCTTAATAAATTAAGTACTTCCTGGTATGGTTACTGTACTGGTAACTCCCCAAAAGAATCTGGATTGTCGTGAGGAAAGAGAGAAAAAAGCTCAATTAGGACCTTCACTTACGAAGGGGGTAGGCAGCTCTATATCAGGGAGTAAACCTTCTGAGAATAAAAACAGATGGAGCTTGTTAAGGTAATTACACAGGGGAAAGGATAATGTACTGGGAACTCCTCAGAAGAATCTGATTTGTGGTGAGGGGAGAGAGATAAAAGCTCATTTAGGAACGACATGAACATGCTGTGTAGGTCGCTGTTTATCAGTAAATATCTCCACTGAGATTAAGAAAAGCAGTAGCTTAATAAATTAAGTACTTCCTGGTATTGGTTACTGTACTGGTAACTCCCCAAAAGAATCTGGATTGTGGTGAGGGAACAGAGAAAAAAGCTCATTAAGGACCTGCACTTGCGAAGGAGGTAGGCAGCTGTAGATCAGGGAGTAAATCTTCTGAGAATAAAAACAGCTGGAGCTTGTTAATGTAATTACACAGGGGAAAGGATAATGTA
Organism: Perognathus longimembris pacificus; assembly: GCF_023159225.1. NCBI lineage: Eukaryota > Metazoa > Chordata > Mammalia > Rodentia > Heteromyidae > Perognathus > Perognathus longimembris. Next base: position 4,279 of record NW_025959479.1, on the reverse strand, counting down.
CTGGGAACTCTCAGAAGAATCTGATTTGTGGTGAGGGGCGAGAGATAAAAGCTCATTTAGGAACGGCATGAACATGCTACATATGTAGCTGTTTATCAGTAAATATCTCCACTGAGATTAAGAAAAGCAGTAGCTTAATAAATTAAGTACTTCCTGGTATGGTTACTGTACTGGTAACTCCCCAAAAGAATCTTGATTGTGGTGAGGGAACAGAGAAAAAAGCTCATTTAGGACCTGCACTTAGAAGGTGGTAAGGCAGCTGTATATCAGGGAGTAAACCTTCTGAGAATAATAAACAGCTGGAGCTTGTTAAGGTAATTTCACAGGGGAAAGGATAATGTACTGGGAATTCCTAATAAGAATCTGATTTGTGGTGAGGACAGAGAGTTTAAAAGCTCATTTAGGAACGACATGAACATGCTGCGTAGGTAGCTGTTTATCAGTTAATATCTCCACTGAGATTAAGAAAAGCAGTAGCTTAATAAATGAAGTACTTCCTGGTATGGTTACTGTACTGGTATCTCCCCCAAAAGAATCTGGATTGTGGTGAGGGAACAGAGAAAAAAGCTCATTTATGACCTGCACTTACGAAGGGGGTAGGCAGCTGTATATCAAGGAGTATCCCTTCTGAGAATAAAAACACCTGGAGCTTGTTAAGGTAATTACACGGGGGAAAGGATAATGTACTGGGAACTCCTCAGAAGAATCTGATTGTGGTGAGGGGAGAGAGATAAAAGCTCATTTAGGAACGACATGAACATGCTGCGTAGATAGCTGTTTATCAGTAAATATCTCCACTGAGATTAAGAAAAGCAGTAGCTTAATAAATTAAGTACTTCCTGGTATGGTTACTGTACTGGTAACTCCGCAAAAGAATCTGGATTGTGGTGAGGGAACGGAGAAAAAAGCTCATTAAGGACCTGCACTTACGAAGGGGTAGGCAGCTGTATATCAGGGAGTATCCCTTCTGAGAATAAAAACAGCTGGAGCTTTTTAAGGTAATTACACAGGGGAAAGGATAATGTACTGGGAACTCCTCAGAAGAATCTGATTTCTGGTGAGGGGAGAGAGATAAAAGCTCATTTAGGAACGACATGAACATGCTGCGTAGGTAGCTATTTATCAGTAAATATCTCCACTGAGATTAGAAAAGCAGTAGCTTAATAAATTAAGTACTTCCTGGTATGGTTACTGTACTGGTAACTCCCCAAAAGAATCTGGATTTTGGTGAGGGAACAGAGAAAAAAGCTCATTTAGGACCTGCATTTAAAATGGGGGTAGGCAGCTGTATATCATGGAGTATCACTTCTGAGAAAAAAAACAGCTGGAGCTTTTTAAGGTAATTACACAGGGGAAAGTATAATGTACTGGGAACTCCTCAGAAGATTCTGATTTGTGATGAGGGGAGAGAGATAAAAGCTCATTTAGGACCTGCACTTACGAAGGGAGTAGGCAGCTGTATATCAGGGAGTATCCATTCTGAGAATAAAAACAGGTGGGAGCTTGTTAAGGTAATTACACAGGGGAAAGGAAAATGTACTGGGAACTCCTCAGAAGAATCTGATTTGTGGTGAGGGGAGAGAGATAAAAGCTCATTTAGGAACGACATGAACATACTGCTTATGTAGCTGTTAATCAGTAAATATCTCCACTGAGATTAAGAAAAGCAGTAGCTTAATAAATTAAGTACTTCCTGGTATGGTTACTCTACTGGTAACTCCCCAATAGAATCTGGATTGTGGTGAGGGAACAGAGAAAAAAGCTCATTTAGGACCTGCACTTACGAACTGGGTAGGCAGCTGTATATCAGGGAGTAACCATTCTGAGACTAAAAACAGCTGGACCTTGTTAAGGTAATTACACAGGGGAAAGGATAATGTATTGGGAACTCCTCTGAAGAATCTGATTTTTGGTGAGTGAGAGATATATGAGCTCATTAGGAACGACATGAAAATGCTGCATAGGTAGCTGTTTATCAGCAATTATCTCCACTGAGATTATGAAAGCAGTAGCTTAATAAATGAAGTAATTCCTGGTATGGTTACTGTACTGGTAACTCCCAAAAAGAATCTGAATTTTGGTGAGGGAACAGAGAAAAAAGCTCAATTAGGACCTGCAGTTACGAAGGGGTAGGCCGCTCTTATCAGGGAGTAAACCTTCTGAGAAATAAAACAGCTGGAGCTTGTTAAGGTAATTACACAGTGGAAAGGATATGTACTGGAATTCCTCAGAAGAATCTGATTTGTGATGAGGGAGAGATATAAAAGATCATTTAGGAACGACATGAACATGCTGCGTAGGTAGCTGTTTATCAGTAAATATCTCGACTGAGATTAAGAAAAGCAGTAGCTTAATAAATTAAGTACTTCCTGGTATGGTTACTGTACTGGTAACTCCCCAAAAGAATCTGGATTGTGGTGAGGGAACAGAGAATAAAGCTCATTTAGGACCTGCACTTACGAAGGGGGTAGGCAGCTGTATATCAGGGAGTATCCCTTCTGAGAATAAAAACAGCTGGAGCTTTTTAAGGTAATTACACAGGGGAAAGGATAATGTACTGGAAACTCCTCAGAAGAATCTGATTTGTGGTGAGTGGAGAGATATAAAAGCTCATTTAGGAACGACAAGAAAATGCTGCCTAGGTAGCTGTTTATCAGTAAAATATCTAAACTGAGATTAAGAAAAGCAATAGCTTAATAAATTAAGTACTTCCTGTTATGGTTACTGTACTGGTAACTCCCCAATCGAATCTGGATTGTGGTGAGGGAACAGAGAAAAAAGCTCATTTAGGACCTGCGACTTACGAAGGGGGTAGGCAGCTGTATATCAGGGAGTAACCTTCTGAGAATAAAAACACCTGGAGCTTAAGGTAATTACACAGGGGAAAGGATAATGTACTGGGAAGTCCTGAGAAGAATCTGATTTGTGGTGAGGGGAGAGAGATAAAATCTCATGTAGGAACGACATGAACATGCTGCGTAGGTAGCTGTTTATCAGTAAATATCTCCCACTGAGATTAAGAAAATCAGTAGCTTAATAAATTAAGTACTTCCTGGTATGGTTTCTGTACTGGTAACTCTCCAAAAGAATCTGGATTGTGGTGAAGGAACAGAGAAAAAAAGCTCATTTAGGACCTGCACTTACGAAGGGAGTAGGCTGCTGTATATCAGGAAGTATCCCTTCTGAGAATAAAACCAGCTAGAGCTTGTTAAGGTAATTACACAGGGGAAAGGATAATGTATTGGGAACTGCTCAGAAGAATCTGATTTTGTGGTGAGGGGAGAGAGATAAAAGCTCATTTAAGACCTGAACTTACGAAGGGGTTAGGCAGGTGTATATCAGGGAGTAAACCTTCTGAGAATGAAAATAGCTGGAGCTTGTTAAGGTAATTACACAGGGGAAAGGATAATGTACTGGGAACTCCTCAGAAGAATCTGATTTGTGGTGAGGGGAAAGAGATAAAAGCTCATTTAGGAACGACATTAACATGCTGCTTAGGTAGCTGTTTATCAGTAATTATCTCCACTGAGATTAAGAAAAGCAGTTGCTTAATAAGTTAAGTACTTCCTGGTATGGTTACTTTACTGGTAACTCCCCAAAAGAATCTGGATTGTGGTGAGGGAACAGAGAAAAAAGCTCATTTAAGACCTGCACTTACGAAGGGGGTAGGCAGCTGTATATCAGGGAGTATCCCTTCTGAGAATAAAAACAGCTGGAGCTTGTTAAGGTAATTACACAAGGGAAAGGATAATGTACTGGGAACACCTCAGAAGAATCTGATTTGTGCTGAGGAGAGAGATAAAAGCTCATTTAGGAACGACATGAACATGCTGCGTAGGTAGCTGTTTATCAGTAAATATCGCCCCAGAGATTAAGAAAAGCAGTAGCTTAATAATATTAAGTACTTCTTGGTATGGTTACTGTAGTGGTAACTCCCCAAAAGAATCTGGATTGTGGTGAAGGAACAGAGAAAAAAGCTCATTATGGACCTGCACTTACGAACGGGGTAGGCAGCTGTATATCAGGCTGTAAATCTTCTGAGAATAAAAACAGCTGGAGCTTGTTAAGGTAATTACACACGGGAAAGGATAATGTACTGGAAACTCCTGAGAAGAATCTGATTTGTGGTGAGGGGAGAGAGATAAAAGCACATTTAGGAACGACATGAATATGGTGAGTAGGTAGCTGTTTATCAGTAAATATCTCCACTGAGATTAAGAAAAGCAGTAGCTTAATAAATTAAATACTTCCTGGTATGGTTACTGTACTGGTAACTCCC
>NW_025959478.1:0-31285 GCF_023159225.1 Perognathus longimembris pacificus | reverse complement strand
TGGGAGTGACTCCCCTTAGCGGTAGTCAGTAGGTGCGCAGAGGCCATCAGGCCGTGCTGTTGCCCCCCTGAATGTGCCTGAGTGCCAGCCGTGCTGGGAAGCCTGTGGGCGCTGGCCGCGTGATTTGGCGCTCTGTGACGTGGCCAGGTTCTAGGCGCCACCTGCTGATGTGTGCCATTGTTCCAAGTGGAGTTGCCATAGCGAAAGGGACGCGAGGTCCCTTACAGGTTGGCTCTCAGTGCTCACCAGTTCTCACAGGCCAGCAGGGAAGCACAGCACCTCCAGAGCCTCAATTCGCGCCCCTGGAAATCCCGCTGGCACCAGCCGGTGCCAAGGTCCTGGGCAAGTACACTTTTCACCTCCCCTCCTGATCCATCACACATGCTGGCAGAAAACGATTTGGACAGCGCCCACACCGCCTCTGCCCTAGCCAGTCCTCGAAGTGGCGGGTGTCTGGATCCGCCACCTGTCTCAGCATCAACGTCATCTCTCTAGATCACAGCAGAATTGGACGTGCAAGGTCAGCAGGTATGGGGATATGGGCATCTCCTCCCTGCACAGGTGTCCGCACGGCTCTTGTCCGCCTCTTTCCTGTCCTCTCTGGCCACATCTCTGCCTGCTCCTTCCTGCCACCGCGCAGCTGAGGATTATACAGGCTATAGGCAGGAGCTGGCAATGCGGGGGCCATTGGCTCACAGCCCTATTTTTAAGGCTCCTGCAGGATGCTATGCTCAGACACCAGGGAAAGGGACATCTGATGCTTCCCTGCCTCGCCAAGGCACCTGGCACCCAGCAATGGTATGCGTAAGCGTCATCGTCACTGTCATGCCCATCGCCAACAGCAGTGGCTGCTTAGCATCCCCGGACTCATGTCTGGAGACCTCGGTGCAGCGGAGAGCACTAAAGGGCAGCCTTCGCCCAAGGATTGGTTTCGGGAATTTGAAGCAAGCAAGAATACGTGCACACACTTGAACTGCATCTGTCCACCTCATGTCCGACACACTCATGCAGCCACACGTGAACAGGGAATGCCTCGCATGCAAGCCCACTATCCATCTCTGTCTTTCCTCTCACTCGCCGCAGCCTCCACATGCTCACTCAAAACACACTGTGAAGGGAACTCCTGGATCCAACCCACATGCCTATTTACACGTATGCAGACTTCCGCTTAGGAAGCACAGCCATGTACAGTGTCAGGAACACACAAGCAATCATACAGGCAAGCACGGACACACACGCACATGCGACCACACCCAGGACACAGTGGCTTGGAAGGTGCTAAGGGTTTTCGGGGAATGGGTCCTAATTGCTCAAGTCACGGCTGATCTTCTGGTGGTGGGCGTGGCTAGGGAGCACAGCCATGCGTACTGGCCAGCCAACTGGCACTTGTGTCGCCCCCTGCTGTCATCACCAGTCTCCCATTCCCTGTACATGCAGCTTGAGCGACCTGGGTAGCAAACAACTCTTGGGGGAAAGCAATCAAGGGAGACATGTGAATGCAACAGGACCACGGGATTATGCCCAGGTAGTGCCCCAACCCGGGAAGGCATTCGGTACCCCTCTGATCTACACCCTGAAGCAAGGCACTGCGGGCGGAGAGCGGCGCGCGAGTGTGCCCCAGAGTGTGCCCCTTGGCTCTTCCTCCTTCTCGTGGGTGCACGAGTGGGAGGGTGCCTGTCCCAGGTCGAGCAACCTGGCCTTCCTAGCCAACACCCACCATCGGCGGCCGAGTTCCTGATGCTTGTAGCCTTCCCCCATACCTCCTTCTCCACTAACTCCCTGAGATTCTCTCTTCATGCCCTCCTTGTCCGTGCCTTGCTGCTGCTTCCACTCCTAGCACAAGCCATCCTGCCTCCGGACACCTTTCAACTCACGCATGCCGCTGGGCCTCTGCCTCTTGGCCTCTGCCTCTGCTTCCCAATGTCCCCCTCATCTTCTTGAGGTTCACAGGCTGCACAGCTCCCCACGCACCTCTTCACTTCCTCGGGGGAAACCAGAACTTCCTCTCCCTGGCCTATCCCTTCTTATCTTCTCCAAATCGCCCTCTGCTCTCACCCTCTGCACTCCTGGGCCCTCTCAGTCCTCTCGTGCACACCAATCCCCATTCCTGTAAGCTGTTGTCTCCCTGCTCTGTCCCCAAGCCTCTCTGCTTCTTTTGTCTGCACAGGAGGAGGTGTGTGTCTGAGGTTGGAGGGTAGAGGCCTTCCTTTTCGGCCTTCTGGCTCCTGCTCCTGCATCTGACATCCGATTAGTCTGGAAACAGCCTCGGCTCCCTTGACCGTGCAAACCTGAGGTCCGTCCCTAGCTTGCTAGGTAGCATCCCGCTGTGCTTCTGAGCTGGCAGGACTGCGCATGCGCGGCCCGCCGGGCAGCAAAGCCTCCGGGAGCTGTCCGGATGTTTTGGTTTTCCTTGCATTGCCCAGTGTGCTGAGGTGTGTTTGCATTTGCATTCCAAAAGGAACAGCCTTAGCGGGAGTGGGAGTGACGCCCCTTAGCGGTAGTCAGTAGGTGCGCAGAGGCCATCAGGCCGTGCTGTTGCCCCCCTGAATGTGCCTGAGTGCCAGCCGTGCTGGGAAGCCTGTGGGCGCTGGCCGCGTGATTTGGCGCTCTGTGACGTGGCCAGGTTCTAGGCGCCACCTGCTGATGTGTGCCATTGTTCCAAGTGGAGTTGCCATAGCGAAAGGGACGCGAGGTCCCTTACAGGTTGGCTCTCAGTGCTCACCAGTTCTCACAGGCCAGCAGGGAAGCACAGCACCTCCAGAGCCTCAATTCGCGCCCCTGGAAATCCCGCTGGCACCGCCGGTGCCAAGGTCCTGGGCAAGTACACTTTTCACCTCCCCTCCTGATCCATCACACATGCTGGCAGAAAACGAGTTGGACAGCGCCCACACCGCCTCTGCCCTAGCCAGTCCTCGAAGTGGCGGGTGTCTGGATCCGCCACCTGTCTCAGCATCAACGTCATCTCTCTAGATCACAGCAGAATGGACGTGCAAGGTCAGCAGGTATGGGGATATGGGCATCTCCTCCCTGCACAGGTGTCCGCACGGCTCTTGTCCGCCCTCTTTCCTGTCCTCTCTGGCCACATCTCTGCCTGCTCCTTCCTGCCACCGCGCAGCTGAGGATTATACAGGCTATAGGCAGGAGCTGGCAATGCGGGGGCCATTGGCTCACAGCCCTATTTTTAAGGCTCCTGCAGGATGCTATGCTCAGACACCAGGGAAAGGGACATCTGATGCTTCCCTGCCTCGGCCAAGGCACCCTGGCACCCAGCAATGGTATGCGTAAGCGTCATCGTCACTGTCATGCCCATCGCCAACAGCAGTGGCTGCTTAGCATCCCCGGACTCATGTCTGGAGACCTCGGTGCAGCGGAGAGCACTAAAGGGCAGCCTTCGCCCAAGGATTGGTTTCCGGGAATTTGAAGCAAGCAAGAATACGTGCACACACTTTGAACTGCATCTGTCCAACCTCATGTCCGACACACTCATGCAGCCACACGTGAACAGGGAATGCCTCGCATGCAAGCCCACTATCCATCTCTGTCTTTCCCTCTCACTCGCCGCAGCCTCCACATGCTCACTCAAAACACACTGTGAAGGGAACTCCTGGATCCACACCCACATGCCTATTTACACGTATGCAGACTTCCGCTTAGGAAGCACAGCCATGTACAGTGTCAGGAACACACAAGCAATCATACAGGCAAGCACGGACACACACGCACATGCGACCACACCCAGGACACAGTGGCTTGGAAGGTGCTAAGGGTTTTCGGGGAATGGGTCCTAATTGCTCAAGTCACGGCTGATCTTCTGGTGGTGGGCGTGGCTAGGGAGCACAGCCATGCGTACTGGCCAGCCAACTGGCACTTGTGTCGCCCCCTGCTGTCATCACCAGTCTCCCATTCCCTGTACCATGCAGCTTGAGCGACCTGGGTAGCAAACAACTCTTGGGGGAAAGCAATCAAGGGAGACATGTGAATGCAACAGGACCACGGGATTATGCCCAGGTAGTGCCCCAACCCGGGAAGGCATTCGGTACCCCTCTGATCTACACCCTGAAGCAAGGCACTGCGGGCGGAGAGCGGCGCGCGAGTGTGCCCCAGAGTGTGCCCCTTGGCTCTTCCTCCTTCTCGTGGGTGCACGAGTGGGAGGGTGCCTGTCCCAGGTCGAGCAACCTGGCCTTCCTAGCCAACACCCACCATCGGCGGCCGAGTTCCTGATGCTTGTAGCCTTCCCCCATACCTCCTTCTCCACTAACTCCCTGAGATTCTCTCTTCATGCCCTCCTTGTCCGTGCCTTGCTGCTGCTTCCACTCCTAGCACAAGCCATCCTGCCTCCGGACACCTTTCAACTCACGCATGCCGCTGGGCCTCTGCCTCTTGGCCTCTGCCTCTGCTTCCCAATGTCCCCCTCATCTTCTTGAGGTTCACAGGCTGCACAGCTCCCCACGCACCTCTTCACTTCCTCGGGGGAAACCAGAACTTCCTCTCCCTGGCCTATCCCTTCTTATCTTCTCCAAATCGCCCTCTGCTCTCACCCTCTGCACTCCTGGGCCCTCTCAGTCCTCTCGTGCACACCAATCCCCATTCCTGTAAGCTGTTGTCTCCCTGCTCTGTCCCCAAGCCTCTCTGCTTCTTTTGTCTGCACAGGAGGAGGTGTGTGTCTGAGGTTGGAGGGTAGAGGCCTTCCTTTTCGGCCTTCTGGCTCCTGCTCCTGCATCTGACATCCGATTAGTCTGGAAACAGCCTCGGCTCCCTTGACCGTGCAAACCTGAGGTCCGTCCCTAGCTTGCTAGGTAGCATCCCGCTGTGCTTCTGAGCTGGCAGGACTGCGCATGCGCGGCCCGCCGGGCAGCAAAGCCTCCGGGAGCTGTCCGGATGTTTTGGTTTTCCTTGCATTGCCCAGTGTGCTGAGGTGTGTTTGCATTTGCATTCCAAAAGGAACAGCCTTAGCGGGAGTGGGAGTGACGCCCCTTAGCGGTAGTCAGTAGGTGCGCAGAGGCCATCAGGCCGTGCTGTTGCCCCCCTGAATGTGCCTGAGTGCCAGCCGTGCTGGGAAGCCTGTGGGCGCTGGCCGCGTGATTTGGCGCTCTGTGACGTGGCCAGGTTCTAGGCGCCACCTGCTGATGTGTGCCATTGTTCCAAGTGGAGTTGCCATAGCGAAAGGGACGCGAGGTCCCTTACAGGTTGGCTCTCAGTGCTCACCAGTTCTCACAGGCCAGCAGGGAAGCACAGCACCTCCAGAGCCTCAATTCGCGCCCCTGGAAATCCCGCTGGCACCGCCGGTGCCAAGGTCCTGGGCAAGTACACTTTTCACCTCCCCTCCTGATCCATCACACATGCTGGCAGAAAACGAGTTGGACAGCGCCCACACCGCCTCTGCCCTAGCCAGTCCTCGAAGTGGCGGGTGTCTGGATCCGCCACCTGTCTCAGCATCAACGTCATCTCTCTAGATCACAGCAGAATGGACGTGCAAGGTCAGCAGGTATGGGGATATGGGCATCTCCTCCCTGCACAGGTGTCCGCACGGCTCTTGTCCGCCCTCTTTCCTGTCCTCTCTGGCCACATCTCTGCCTGCTCCTTCCTGCCACCGCGCAGCTGAGGATTATACAGGCTATAGGCAGGAGCTGGCAATGCGGGGGCCATTGGCTCACAGCCCTATTTTTAAGGCTCCTGCAGGATGCTATGCTCAGACACCAGGGAAAGGGACATCTGATGCTTCCCTGCCTCGGCCAAGGCACCCTGGCACCCAGCAATGGTATGCGTAAGCGTCATCGTCACTGTCATGCCCATCGCCAACAGCAGTGGCTGCTTAGCATCCCCGGACTCATGTCTGGAGACCTCGGTGCAGCGGAGAGCACTAAAGGGCAGCCTTCGCCCAAGGATTGGTTTCCGGGAATTTGAAGCAAGCAAGAATACGTGCACACACTTTGAACTGCATCTGTCCAACCTCATGTCCCACACACTCATGCAGCCACACGTGAACAGGGAATGCCTCGCATGCAAGCCCACTATCCATCTCTGTCTTTCCCTCTCACTCGCCGCAGCCTCCACATGCTCACTCAAAACACACTGTGAAGGGAACTCCTGGATCCACACCCACATGCCTATTTACACGTATGCAGACTTCCGCTTAGGAAGCACAGCCATGTACAGTGTCAGGAACACACAAGCAATCATACAGGCAAGCACGGACACACACGCACATGCGACCACACCCAGGACACAGTGGCTTGGAAGGTGCTAAGGGTTTTCGGGGAATGGGTCCTAATTGCTCAAGTCACGGCTGATCTTCTGGTGGTGGGCGTGGCTAGGGAGCACAGCCATGCGTACTGGCCAGCCAACTGGCACTTGTGTCGCCCCCTGCTGTCATCACCAGTCTCCCATTCCCTGTACCATGCAGCTTGAGCGACCTGGGTAGCAAACAACTCTTGGGGGAAAGCAATCAAGGGAGACATGTGAATGCAACAGGACCACGGGATTATGCCCAGGTAGTGCCCCAACCCGGGAAGGCATTCGGTACCCCTCTGATCTACACCCTGAAGCAAGGCACTGCGGGCGGAGAGCGGCGCGCGAGTGTGCCCCAGAGTGTGCCCCTTGGCTCTTCCTCCTTCTCGTGGGTGCACGAGTGGGAGGGTGCCTGTCCCAGGTCGAGCAACCTGGCCTTCCTAGCCAACACCCACCATCGGCGGCCGAGTTCCTGATGCTTGTAGCCTTCCCCCATACCTCCTTCTCCACTAACTCCCTGAGATTCTCTCTTCATGCCCTCCTTGTCCGTGCCTTGCTGCTGCTTCCACTCCTAGCACAAGCCATCCTGCCTCCGGACACCTTTCAACTCACGCATGCCGCTGGGCCTCTGCCTCTTGGCCTCTGCCTCTGCTTCCCAATGTCCCCCTCATCTTCTTGAGGTTCACAGGCTGCACAGCTCCCCACGCACCTCTTCACTTCCTCGGGGGAAACCAGAACTTCCTCTCCCTGGCCTATCCCTTCTTATCTTCTCCAAATCGCCCTCTGCTCTCACCCTCTGCACTCCTGGGCCCTCTCAGTCCTCTCGTGCACACCAATCCCCATTCCTGTAAGCTGTTGTCTCCCTGCTCTGTCCCCAAGCCTCTCTGCTTCTTTTGTCTGCACAGGAGGAGGTGTGTGTCTGAGGTTGGAGGGTAGAGGCCTTCCTTTTCGGCCTTCTGGCTCCTGCTCCTGCATCTGACATCCGATTAGTCTGGAAACAGCCTCGGCTCCCTTGACCGTGCAAACCTGAGGTCCGTCCCTAGCTTGCTAGGTAGCATCCCGCTGTGCTTCTGAGCTGGCAGGACTGCGCATGCGCGGCCCGCCGGGCAGCAAAGCCTCCGGGAGCTGTCCGGATGTTTTGGTTTTCCTTGCATTGCCCAGTGTGCTGAGGTGTGTTTGCATTTGCATTCCAAAAGGAACAGCCTTAGCGGGAGTGGGAGTGACGCCCCTTAGCGGTAGTCAGTAGGTGCGCAGAGGCCATCAGGCCGTGCTGTTGCCCCCCTGAATGTGCCTGAGTGCCAGCCGTGCTGGGAAGCCTGTGGGCGCTGGCCGCGTGATTTGGCGCTCTGTGACGTGGCCAGGTTCTAGGCGCCACCTGCTGATGTGTGCCATTGTTCCAAGTGGAGTTGCCATAGCGAAAGGGACGCGAGGTCCCTTACAGGTTGGCTCTCAGTGCTCACCAGTTCTCACAGGCCAGCAGGGAAGCACAGCACCTCCAGAGCCTCAATTCGCGCCCCTGGAAATCCCGCTGGCACCGCCGGTGCCAAGGTCCTGGGCAAGTACACTTTTCACCTCCCCTCCTGATCCATCACACATGCTGGCAGAAAACGAGTTGGACAGCGCCCACACCGCCTCTGCCCTAGCCAGTCCTCGAAGTGGCGGGTGTCTGGATCCGCCACCTGTCTCAGCATCAACGTCATCTCTCTAGATCACAGCAGAATGGACGTGCAAGGTCAGCAGGTATGGGGATATGGGCATCTCCTCCCTGCACAGGTGTCCGCACGGCTCTTGTCCGCCCTCTTTCCTGTCCTCTCTGGCCACATCTCTGCCTGCTCCTTCCTGCCACCGCGCAGCTGAGGATTATACAGGCTATAGGCAGGAGCTGGCAATGCGGGGGCCATTGGCTCACAGCCCTATTTTTAAGGCTCCTGCAGGATGCTATGCTCAGACACCAGGGAAAGGGACATCTGATGCTTCCCTGCCTCGGCCAAGGCACCCTGGCACCCAGCAATGGTATGCGTAAGCGTCATCGTCACTGTCATGCCCATCGCCAACAGCAGTGGCTGCTTAGCATCCCCGGACTCATGTCTGGAGACCTCGGTGCAGCGGAGAGCACTAAAGGGCAGCCTTCGCCCAAGGATTGGTTTCCGGGAATTTGAAGCAAGCAAGAATACGTGCACACACTTTGAACTGCATCTGTCCAACCTCATGTCCGACACACTCATGCAGCCACACGTGAACAGGGAATGCCTCGCATGCAAGCCCACTATCCATCTCTGTCTTTCCCTCTCACTCGCCGCAGCCTCCACATGCTCACTCAAAACACACTGTGAAGGGAACTCCTGGATCCACACCCACATGCCTATTTACACGTATGCAGACTTCCGCTTAGGAAGCACAGCCATGTACAGTGTCAGGAACACACAAGCAATCATACAGGCAAGCACGGACACACACGCACATGCGACCACACCCAGGACACAGTGGCTTGGAAGGTGCTAAGGGTTTTCGGGGAATGGGTCCTAATTGCTCAAGTCACGGCTGATCTTCTGGTGGTGGGCGTGGCTAGGGAGCACAGCCATGCGTACTGGCCAGCCAACTGGCACTTGTGTCGCCCCCTGCTGTCATCACCAGTCTCCCATTCCCTGTACCATGCAGCTTGAGCGACCTGGGTAGCAAACAACTCTTGGGGGAAAGCAATCAAGGGAGACATGTGAATGCAACAGGACCACGGGATTATGCCCAGGTAGTGCCCCAACCCGGGAAGGCATTCGGTACCCCTCTGATCTACACCCTGAAGCAAGGCACTGCGGGCGGAGAGCGGCGCGCGAGTGTGCCCCAGAGTGTGCCCCTTGGCTCTTCCTCCTTCTCGTGGGTGCACGAGTGGGAGGGTGCCTGTCCCAGGTCGAGCAACCTGGCCTTCCTAGCCAACACCCACCATCGGCGGCCGAGTTCCTGATGCTTGTAGCCTTCCCCCATACCTCCTTCTCCACTAACTCCCTGAGATTCTCTCTTCATGCCCTCCTTGTCCGTGCCTTGCTGCTGCTTCCACTCCTAGCACAAGCCATCCTGCCTCCGGACACCTTTCAACTCACGCATGCCGCTGGGCCTCTGCCTCTTGGCCTCTGCCTCTGCTTCCCAATGTCCCCCTCATCTTCTTGAGGTTCACAGGCTGCACAGCTCCCCACGCACCTCTTCACTTCCTCGGGGGAAACCAGAACTTCCTCTCCCTGGCCTATCCCTTCTTATCTTCTCCAAATCGCCCTCTGCTCTCACCCTCTGCACTCCTGGGCCCTCTCAGTCCTCTCGTGCACACCAATCCCCATTCCTGTAAGCTGTTGTCTCCCTGCTCTGTCCCCAAGCCTCTCTGCTTCTTTTGTCTGCACAGGAGGAGGTGTGTGTCTGAGGTTGGAGGGTAGAGGCCTTCCTTTTCGGCCTTCTGGCTCCTGCTCCTGCATCTGACATCCGATTAGTCTGGAAACAGCCTCGGCTCCCTTGACCGTGCAAACCTGAGGTCCGTCCCTAGCTTGCTAGGTAGCATCCCGCTGTGCTTCTGAGCTGGCAGGACTGCGCATGCGCGGCCCGCCGGGCAGCAAAGCCTCCGGGAGCTGTCCGGATGTTTTGGTTTTCCTTGCATTGCCCAGTGTGCTGAGGTGTGTTTGCATTTGCATTCCAAAAGGAACAGCCTTAGCGGGAGTGGGAGTGACGCCCCTTAGCGGTAGTCAGTAGGTGCGCAGAGGCCATCAGGCCGTGCTGTTGCCCCCCTGAATGTGCCTGAGTGCCAGCCGTGCTGGGAAGCCTGTGGGCGCTGGCCGCGTGATTTGGCGCTCTGTGACGTGGCCAGGTTCTAGGCGCCACCTGCTGATGTGTGCCATTGTTCCAAGTGGAGTTGCCATAGCGAAAGGGACGCGAGGTCCCTTACAGGTTGGCTCTCAGTGCTCACCAGTTCTCACAGGCCAGCAGGGAAGCACAGCACCTCCAGAGCCTCAATTCGCGCCCCTGGAAATCCCGCTGGCACCGCCGGTGCCAAGGTCCTGGGCAAGTACACTTTTCACCTCCCCTCCTGATCCATCACACATGCTGGCAGAAAACGAGTTGGACAGCGCCCACACCGCCTCTGCCCTAGCCAGTCCTCGAAGTGGCGGGTGTCTGGATCCGCCACCTGTCTCAGCATCAACGTCATCTCTCTAGATCACAGCAGAATGGACGTGCAAGGTCAGCAGGTATGGGGATATGGGCATCTCCTCCCTGCACAGGTGTCCGCACGGCTCTTGTCCGCCCTCTTTCCTGTCCTCTCTGGCCACATCTCTGCCTGCTCCTTCCTGCCACCGCGCAGCTGAGGATTATACAGGCTATAGGCAGGAGCTGGCAATGCGGGGGCCATTGGCTCACAGCCCTATTTTTAAGGCTCCTGCAGGATGCTATGCTCAGACACCAGGGAAAGGGACATCTGATGCTTCCCTGCCTCGGCCAAGGCACCCTGGCACCCAGCAATGGTATGCGTAAGCGTCATCGTCACTGTCATGCCCATCGCCAACAGCAGTGGCTGCTTAGCATCCCCGGACTCATGTCTGGAGACCTCGGTGCAGCGGAGAGCACTAAAGGGCAGCCTTCGCCCAAGGATTGGTTTCCGGGAATTTGAAGCAAGCAAGAATACGTGCACACACTTTGAACTGCATCTGTCCAACCTCATGTCCGACACACTCATGCAGCCACACGTGAACAGGGAATGCCTCGCATGCAAGCCCACTATCCATCTCTGTCTTTCCCTCTCACTCGCCGCAGCCTCCACATGCTCACTCAAAACACACTGTGAAGGGAACTCCTGGATCCACACCCACATGCCTATTTACACGTATGCAGACTTCCGCTTAGGAAGCACAGCCATGTACAGTGTCAGGAACACACAAGCAATCATACAGGCAAGCACGGACACACACGCACATGCGACCACACCCAGGACACAGTGGCTTGGAAGGTGCTAAGGGTTTTCGGGGAATGGGTCCTAATTGCTCAAGTCACGGCTGATCTTCTGGTGGTGGGCGTGGCTAGGGAGCACAGCCATGCGTACTGGCCAGCCAACTGGCACTTGTGTCGCCCCCTGCTGTCATCACCAGTCTCCCATTCCCTGTACCATGCAGCTTGAGCGACCTGGGTAGCAAACAACTCTTGGGGGAAAGCAATCAAGGGAGACATGTGAATGCAACAGGACCACGGGATTATGCCCAGGTAGTGCCCCAACCCGGGAAGGCATTCGGTACCCCTCTGATCTACACCCTGAAGCAAGGCACTGCGGGCGGAGAGCGGCGCGCGAGTGTGCCCCAGAGTGTGCCCCTTGGCTCTTCCTCCTTCTCGTGGGTGCACGAGTGGGAGGGTGCCTGTCCCAGGTCGAGCAACCTGGCCTTCCTAGCCAACACCCACCATCGGCGGCCGAGTTCCTGATGCTTGTAGCCTTCCCCCATACCTCCTTCTCCACTAACTCCCTGAGATTCTCTCTTCATGCCCTCCTTGTCCGTGCCTTGCTGCTGCTTCCACTCCTAGCACAAGCCATCCTGCCTCCGGACACCTTTCAACTCACGCATGCCGCTGGGCCTCTGCCTCTTGGCCTCTGCCTCTGCTTCCCAATGTCCCCCTCATCTTCTTGAGGTTCACAGGCTGCACAGCTCCCCACGCACCTCTTCACTTCCTCGGGGGAAACCAGAACTTCCTCTCCCTGGCCTATCCCTTCTTATCTTCTCCAAATCGCCCTCTGCTCTCACCCTCTGCACTCCTGGGCCCTCTCAGTCCTCTCGTGCACACCAATCCCCATTCCTGTAAGCTGTTGTCTCCCTGCTCTGTCCCCAAGCCTCTCTGCTTCTTTTGTCTGCACAGGAGGAGGTGTGTGTCTGAGGTTGGAGGGTAGAGGCCTTCCTTTTCGGCCTTCTGGCTCCTGCTCCTGCATCTGACATCCGATTAGTCTGGAAACAGCCTCGGCTCCCTTGACCGTGCAAACCTGAGGTCCGTCCCTAGCTTGCTAGGTAGCATCCCGCTGTGCTTCTGAGCTGGCAGGACTGCGCATGCGCGGCCCGCCGGGCAGCAAAGCCTCCGGGAGCTGTCCGGATGTTTTGGTTTTCCTTGCATTGCCCAGTGTGCTGAGGTGTGTTTGCATTTGCATTCCAAAAGGAACAGCCTTAGCGGGAGTGGGAGTGACGCCCCTTAGCGGTAGTCAGTAGGTGCGCAGAGGCCATCAGGCCGTGCTGTTGCCCCCCTGAATGTGCCTGAGTGCCAGCCGTGCTGGGAAGCCTGTGGGCGCTGGCCGCGTGATTTGGCGCTCTGTGACGTGGCCAGGTTCTAGGCGCCACCTGCTGATGTGTGCCATTGTTCCAAGTGGAGTTGCCATAGCGAAAGGGACGCGAGGTCCCTTACAGGTTGGCTCTCAGTGCTCACCAGTTCTCACAGGCCAGCAGGGAAGCACAGCACCTCCAGAGCCTCAATTCGCGCCCCTGGAAATCCCGCTGGCACCGCCGGTGCCAAGGTCCTGGGCAAGTACACTTTTCACCTCCCCTCCTGATCCATCACACATGCTGGCAGAAAACGAGTTGGACAGCGCCCACACCGCCTCTGCCCTAGCCAGTCCTCGAAGTGGCGGGTGTCTGGATCCGCCACCTGTCTCAGCATCAACGTCATCTCTCTAGATCACAGCAGAATGGACGTGCAAGGTCAGCAGGTATGGGGATATGGGCATCTCCTCCCTGCACAGGTGTCCGCACGGCTCTTGTCCGCCCTCTTTCCTGTCCTCTCTGGCCACATCTCTGCCTGCTCCTTCCTGCCACCGCGCAGCTGAGGATTATACAGGCTATAGGCAGGAGCTGGCAATGCGGGGGCCATTGGCTCACAGCCCTATTTTTAAGGCTCCTGCAGGATGCTATGCTCAGACACCAGGGAAAGGGACATCTGATGCTTCCCTGCCTCGGCCAAGGCACCCTGGCACCCAGCAATGGTATGCGTAAGCGTCATCGTCACTGTCATGCCCATCGCCAACAGCAGTGGCTGCTTAGCATCCCCGGACTCATGTCTGGAGACCTCGGTGCAGCGGAGAGCACTAAAGGGCAGCCTTCGCCCAAGGATTGGTTTCCGGGAATTTGAAGCAAGCAAGAATACGTGCACACACTTTGAACTGCATCTGTCCAACCTCATGTCCGACACACTCATGCAGCCACACGTGAACAGGGAATGCCTCGCATGCAAGCCCACTATCCATCTCTGTCTTTCCCTCTCACTCGCCGCAGCCTCCACATGCTCACTCAAAACACACTGTGAAGGGAACTCCTGGATCCACACCCACATGCCTATTTACACGTATGCAGACTTCCGCTTAGGAAGCACAGCCATGTACAGTGTCAGGAACACACAAGCAATCATACAGGCAAGCACGGACACACACGCACATGCGACCACACCCAGGACACAGTGGCTTGGAAGGTGCTAAGGGTTTTCGGGGAATGGGTCCTAATTGCTCAAGTCACGGCTGATCTTCTGGTGGTGGGCGTGGCTAGGGAGCACAGCCATGCGTACTGGCCAGCCAACTGGCACTTGTGTCGCCCCCTGCTGTCATCACCAGTCTCCCATTCCCTGTACCATGCAGCTTGAGCGACCTGGGTAGCAAACAACTCTTGGGGGAAAGCAATCAAGGGAGACATGTGAATGCAACAGGACCACGGGATTATGCCCAGGTAGTGCCCCAACCCGGGAAGGCATTCGGTACCCCTCTGATCTACACCCTGAAGCAAGGCACTGCGGGCGGAGAGCGGCGCGCGAGTGTGCCCCAGAGTGTGCCCCTTGGCTCTTCCTCCTTCTCGTGGGTGCACGAGTGGGAGGGTGCCTGTCCCAGGTCGAGCAACCTGGCCTTCCTAGCCAACACCCACCATCGGCGGCCGAGTTCCTGATGCTTGTAGCCTTCCCCCATACCTCCTTCTCCACTAACTCCCTGAGATTCTCTCTTCATGCCCTCCTTGTCCGTGCCTTGCTGCTGCTTCCACTCCTAGCACAAGCCATCCTGCCTCCGGACACCTTTCAACTCACGCATGCCGCTGGGCCTCTGCCTCTTGGCCTCTGCCTCTGCTTCCCAATGTCCCCCTCATCTTCTTGAGGTTCACAGGCTGCACAGCTCCCCACGCACCTCTTCACTTCCTCGGGGGAAACCAGAACTTCCTCTCCCTGGCCTATCCCTTCTTATCTTCTCCAAATCGCCCTCTGCTCTCACCCTCTGCACTCCTGGGCCCTCTCAGTCCTCTCGTGCACACCAATCCCCATTCCTGTAAGCTGTTGTCTCCCTGCTCTGTCCCCAAGCCTCTCTGCTTCTTTTGTCTGCACAGGAGGAGGTGTGTGTCTGAGGTTGGAGGGTAGAGGCCTTCCTTTTCGGCCTTCTGGCTCCTGCTCCTGCATCTGACATCCGATTAGTCTGGAAACAGCCTCGGCTCCCTTGACCGTGCAAACCTGAGGTCCGTCCCTAGCTTGCTAGGTAGCATCCCGCTGTGCTTCTGAGCTGGCAGGACTGCGCATGCGCGGCCCGCCGGGCAGCAAAGCCTCCGGGAGCTGTCCGGATGTTTTGGTTTTCCTTGCATTGCCCAGTGTGCTGAGGTGTGTTTGCATTTGCATTCCAAAAGGAACAGCCTTAGCGGGAGTGGGAGTGACGCCCCTTAGCGGTAGTCAGTAGGTGCGCAGAGGCCATCAGGCCGTGCTGTTGCCCCCCTGAATGTGCCTGAGTGCCAGCCGTGCTGGGAAGCCTGTGGGCGCTGGCCGCGTGATTTGGCGCTCTGTGACGTGGCCAGGTTCTAGGCGCCACCTGCTGATGTGTGCCATTGTTCCAAGTGGAGTTGCCATAGCGAAAGGGACGCGAGGTCCCTTACAGGTTGGCTCTCAGTGCTCACCAGTTCTCACAGGCCAGCAGGGAAGCACAGCACCTCCAGAGCCTCAATTCGCGCCCCTGGAAATCCCGCTGGCACCGCCGGTGCCAAGGTCCTGGGCAAGTACACTTTTCACCTCCCCTCCTGATCCATCACACATGCTGGCAGAAAACGAGTTGGACAGCGCCCACACCGCCTCTGCCCTAGCCAGTCCTCGAAGTGGCGGGTGTCTGGATCCGCCACCTGTCTCAGCATCAACGTCATCTCTCTAGATCACAGCAGAATGGACGTGCAAGGTCAGCAGGTATGGGGATATGGGCATCTCCTCCCTGCACAGGTGTCCGCACGGCTCTTGTCCGCCCTCTTTCCTGTCCTCTCTGGCCACATCTCTGCCTGCTCCTTCCTGCCACCGCGCAGCTGAGGATTATACAGGCTATAGGCAGGAGCTGGCAATGCGGGGGCCATTGGCTCACAGCCCTATTTTTAAGGCTCCTGCAGGATGCTATGCTCAGACACCAGGGAAAGGGACATCTGATGCTTCCCTGCCTCGGCCAAGGCACCCTGGCACCCAGCAATGGTATGCGTAAGCGTCATCGTCACTGTCATGCCCATCGCCAACAGCAGTGGCTGCTTAGCATCCCCGGACTCATGTCTGGAGACCTCGGTGCAGCGGAGAGCACTAAAGGGCAGCCTTCGCCCAAGGATTGGTTTCCGGGAATTTGAAGCAAGCAAGAATACGTGCACACACTTTGAACTGCATCTGTCCAACCTCATGTCCCACACACTCATGCAGCCACACGTGAACAGGGAATGCCTCGCATGCAAGCCCACTATCCATCTCTGTCTTTCCCTCTCACTCGCCGCAGCCTCCACATGCTCACTCAAAACACACTGTGAAGGGAACTCCTGGATCCACACCCACATGCCTATTTACACGTATGCAGACTTCCGCTTAGGAAGCACAGCCATGTACAGTGTCAGGAACACACAAGCAATCATACAGGCAAGCACGGACACACACGCACATGCGACCACACCCAGGACACAGTGGCTTGGAAGGTGCTAAGGGTTTTCGGGGAATGGGTCCTAATTGCTCAAGTCACGGCTGATCTTCTGGTGGTGGGCGTGGCTAGGGAGCACAGCCATGCGTACTGGCCAGCCAACTGGCACTTGTGTCGCCCCCTGCTGTCATCACCAGTCTCCCATTCCCTGTACCATGCAGCTTGAGCGACCTGGGTAGCAAACAACTCTTGGGGGAAAGCAATCAAGGGAGACATGTGAATGCAACAGGACCACGGGATTATGCCCAGGTAGTGCCCCAACCCGGGAAGGCATTCGGTACCCCTCTGATCTACACCCTGAAGCAAGGCACTGCGGGCGGAGAGCGGCGCGCGAGTGTGCCCCAGAGTGTGCCCCTTGGCTCTTCCTCCTTCTCGTGGGTGCACGAGTGGGAGGGTGCCTGTCCCAGGTCGAGCAACCTGGCCTTCCTAGCCAACACCCACCATCGGCGGCCGAGTTCCTGATGCTTGTAGCCTTCCCCCATACCTCCTTCTCCACTAACTCCCTGAGATTCTCTCTTCATGCCCTCCTTGTCCGTGCCTTGCTGCTGCTTCCACTCCTAGCACAAGCCATCCTGCCTCCGGACACCTTTCAACTCACGCATGCCGCTGGGCCTCTGCCTCTTGGCCTCTGCCTCTGCTTCCCAATGTCCCCCTCATCTTCTTGAGGTTCACAGGCTGCACAGCTCCCCACGCACCTCTTCACTTCCTCGGGGGAAACCAGAACTTCCTCTCCCTGGCCTATCCCTTCTTATCTTCTCCAAATCGCCCTCTGCTCTCACCCTCTGCACTCCTGGGCCCTCTCAGTCCTCTCGTGCACACCAATCCCCATTCCTGTAAGCTGTTGTCTCCCTGCTCTGTCCCCAAGCCTCTCTGCTTCTTTTGTCTGCACAGGAGGAGGTGTGTGTCTGAGGTTGGAGGGTAGAGGCCTTCCTTTTCGGCCTTCTGGCTCCTGCTCCTGCATCTGACATCCGATTAGTCTGGAAACAGCCTCGGCTCCCTTGACCGTGCAAACCTGAGGTCCGTCCCTAGCTTGCTAGGTAGCATCCCGCTGTGCTTCTGAGCTGGCAGGACTGCGCATGCGCGGCCCGCCGGGCAGCAAAGCCTCCGGGAGCTGTCCGGATGTTTTGGTTTTCCTTGCATTGCCCAGTGTGCTGAGGTGTGTTTGCATTTGCATTCCAAAAGGAACAGCCTTAGCGGGAGTGGGAGTGACGCCCCTTAGCGGTAGTCAGTAGGTGCGCAGAGGCCATCAGGCCGTGCTGTTGCCCCCCTGAATGTGCCTGAGTGCCAGCCGTGCTGGGAAGCCTGTGGGCGCTGGCCGCGTGATTTGGCGCTCTGTGACGTGGCCAGGTTCTAGGCGCCACCTGCTGATGTGTGCCATTGTTCCAAGTGGAGTTGCCATAGCGAAAGGGACGCGAGGTCCCTTACAGGTTGGCTCTCAGTGCTCACCAGTTCTCACAGGCCAGCAGGGAAGCACAGCACCTCCAGAGCCTCAATTCGCGCCCCTGGAAATCCCGCTGGCACCGCCGGTGCCAAGGTCCTGGGCAAGTACACTTTTCACCTCCCCTCCTGATCCATCACACATGCTGGCAGAAAACGAGTTGGACAGCGCCCACACCGCCTCTGCCCTAGCCAGTCCTCGAAGTGGCGGGTGTCTGGATCCGCCACCTGTCTCAGCATCAACGTCATCTCTCTAGATCACAGCAGAATGGACGTGCAAGGTCAGCAGGTATGGGGATATGGGCATCTCCTCCCTGCACAGGTGTCCGCACGGCTCTTGTCCGCCCTCTTTCCTGTCCTCTCTGGCCACATCTCTGCCTGCTCCTTCCTGCCACCGCGCAGCTGAGGATTATACAGGCTATAGGCAGGAGCTGGCAATGCGGGGGCCATTGGCTCACAGCCCTATTTTTAAGGCTCCTGCAGGATGCTATGCTCAGACACCAGGGAAAGGGACATCTGATGCTTCCCTGCCTCGGCCAAGGCACCCTGGCACCCAGCAATGGTATGCGTAAGCGTCATCGTCACTGTCATGCCCATCGCCAACAGCAGTGGCTGCTTAGCATCCCCGGACTCATGTCTGGAGACCTCGGTGCAGCGGAGAGCACTAAAGGGCAGCCTTCGCCCAAGGATTGGTTTCCGGGAATTTGAAGCAAGCAAGAATACGTGCACACACTTTGAACTGCATCTGTCCAACCTCATGTCCCACACACTCATGCAGCCACACGTGAACAGGGAATGCCTCGCATGCAAGCCCACTATCCATCTCTGTCTTTCCCTCTCACTCGCCGCAGCCTCCACATGCTCACTCAAAACACACTGTGAAGGGAACTCCTGGATCCACACCCACATGCCTATTTACACGTATGCAGACTTCCGCTTAGGAAGCACAGCCATGTACAGTGTCAGGAACACACAAGCAATCATACAGGCAAGCACGGACACACACGCACATGCGACCACACCCAGGACACAGTGGCTTGGAAGGTGCTAAGGGTTTTCGGGGAATGGGTCCTAATTGCTCAAGTCACGGCTGATCTTCTGGTGGTGGGCGTGGCTAGGGAGCACAGCCATGCGTACTGGCCAGCCAACTGGCACTTGTGTCGCCCCCTGCTGTCATCACCAGTCTCCCATTCCCTGTACCATGCAGCTTGAGCGACCTGGGTAGCAAACAACTCTTGGGGGAAAGCAATCAAGGGAGACATGTGAATGCAACAGGACCACGGGATTATGCCCAGGTAGTGCCCCAACCCGGGAAGGCATTCGGTACCCCTCTGATCTACACCCTGAAGCAAGGCACTGCGGGCGGAGAGCGGCGCGCGAGCGTGCCCCAGAGTGTGCCCCTTGGCTCTTCCTCCTTCTCGTGGGTGCACGAGTGGGAGGGTGCCTGTCCCAGGTCGAGCAACCTGGCCTTCCTAGCCAACACCCACCATCGGCGGCCGAGTTCCTGATGCTTGTAGCCTTCCCCCATACCTCCTTCTCCACTAACTCCCTGAGATTCTCTCTTCATGCCCTCCTTGTCCGTGCCTTGCTGCTGCTTCCACTCCTAGCACAAGCCATCCTGCCTCCGGACACCTTTCAACTCACGCATGCCGCTGGGCCTCTGCCTCTTGGCCTCTGCCTCTGCTTCCCAATGTCCCCCTCATCTTCTTGAGGTTCACAGGCTGCACAGCTCCCCACGCACCTCTTCACTTCCTCGGGGGAAACCAGAACTTCCTCTCCCTGGCCTATCCCTTCTTATCTTCTCCAAATCGCCCTCTGCTCTCACCCTCTGCACTCCTGGGCCCTCTCAGTCCTCTCGTGCACACCAATCCCCATTCCTGTAAGCTGTTGTCTCCCTGCTCTGTCCCCAAGCCTCTCTGCTTCTTTTGTCTGCACAGGAGGAGGTGTGTGTCTGAGGTTGGAGGGTAGAGGCCTTCCTTTTCGGCCTTCTGGCTCCTGCTCCTGCATCTGACATCCGATTAGTCTGGAAACAGCCTCGGCTCCCTTGACCGTGCAAACCTGAGGTCCGTCCCTAGCTTGCTAGGTAGCATCCCGCTGTGCTTCTGAGCTGGCAGGACTGCGCATGCGCGGCCCGCCGGGCAGCAAAGCCTCCGGGAGCTGTCCGGATGTTTTGGTTTTCCTTGCATTGCCCAGTGTGCTGAGGTGTGTTTGCATTTGCATTCCAAAAGGAACAGCCTTAGCGGGAGTGGGAGTGACGCCCCTTAGCGGTAGTCAGTAGGTGCGCAGAGGCCATCAGGCCGTGCTGTTGCCCCCCTGAATGTGCCTGAGTGCCAGCCGTGCTGGGAAGCCTGTGGGCGCTGGCCGCGTGATTTGGCGCTCTGTGACGTGGCCAGGTTCTAGGCGCCACCTGCTGATGTGTGCCATTGTTCCAAGTGGAGTTGCCATAGCGAAAGGGACGCGAGGTCCCTTACAGGTTGGCTCTCAGTGCTCACCAGTTCTCACAGGCCAGCAGGGAAGCACAGCACCTCCAGAGCCTCAATTCGCGCCCCTGGAAATCCCGCTGGCACCGCCGGTGCCAAGGTCCTGGGCAAGTACACTTTTCACCTCCCCTCCTGATCCATCACACATGCTGGCAGAAAACGAGTTGGACAGCGCCCACACCGCCTCTGCCCTAGCCAGTCCTCGAAGTGGCGGGTGTCTGGATCCGCCACCTGTCTCAGCATCAACGTCATCTCTCTAGATCACAGCAGAATGGACGTGCAAGGTCAGCAGGTATGGGGATATGGGCATCTCCTCCCTGCACAGGTGTCCGCACGGCTCTTGTCCGCCCTCTTTCCTGTCCTCTCTGGCCACATCTCTGCCTGCTCCTTCCTGCCACCGCGCAGCTGAGGATTATACAGGCTATAGGCAGGAGCTGGCAATGCGGGGGCCATTGGCTCACAGCCCTATTTTTAAGGCTCCTGCAGGATGCTATGCTCAGACACCAGGGAAAGGGACATCTGATGCTTCCCTGCCTCGGCCAAGGCACCCTGGCACCCAGCAATGGTATGCGTAAGCGTCATCGTCACTGTCATGCCCATCGCCAACAGCAGTGGCTGCTTAGCATCCCCGGACTCATGTCTGGAGACCTCGGTGCAGCGGAGAGCACTAAAGGGCAGCCTTCGCCCAAGGATTGGTTTCCGGGAATTTGAAGCAAGCAAGAATACGTGCACACACTTTGAACTGCATCTGTCCAACCTCATGTCCGACACACTCATGCAGCCACACGTGAACAGGGAATGCCTCGCATGCAAGCCCACTATCCATCTCTGTCTTTCCCTCTCACTCGCCGCAGCCTCCACATGCTCACTCAAAACACACTGTGAAGGGAACTCCTGGATCCACACCCACATGCCTATTTACACGTATGCAGACTTCCGCTTAGGAAGCACAGCCATGTACAGTGTCAGGAACACACAAGCAATCATACAGGCAAGCACGGACACACACGCACATGCGACCACACCCAGGACACAGTGGCTTGGAAGGTGCTAAGGGTTTTCGGGGAATGGGTCCTAATTGCTCAAGTCACGGCTGATCTTCTGGTGGTGGGCGTGGCTAGGGAGCACAGCCATGCGTACTGGCCAGCCAACTGGCACTTGTGTCGCCCCCTGCTGTCATCACCAGTCTCCCATTCCCTGTACCATGCAGCTTGAGCGACCTGGGTAGCAAACAACTCTTGGGGGAAAGCAATCAAGGGAGACATGTGAATGCAACAGGACCACGGGATTATGCCCAGGTAGTGCCCCAACCCGGGAAGGCATTCGGTACCCCTCTGATCTACACCCTGAAGCAAGGCACTGCGGGCGGAGAGCGGCGCGCGAGCGTGCCCCAGAGTGTGCCCCTTGGCTCTTCCTCCTTCTCGTGGGTGCACGAGTGGGAGGGTGCCTGTCCCAGGTCGAGCAACCTGGCCTTCCTAGCCAACACCCACCATCGGCGGCCGAGTTCCTGATGCTTGTAGCCTTCCCCCATACCTCCTTCTCCACTAACTCCCTGAGATTCTCTCTTCATGCCCTCCTTGTCCGTGCCTTGCTGCTGCTTCCACTCCTAGCACAAGCCATCCTGCCTCCGGACACCTTTCAACTCACGCATGCCGCTGGGCCTCTGCCTCTTGGCCTCTGCCTCTGCTTCCCAATGTCCCCCTCATCTTCTTGAGGTTCACAGGCTGCACAGCTCCCCACGCACCTCTTCACTTCCTCGGGGGAAACCAGAACTTCCTCTCCCTGGCCTATCCCTTCTTATCTTCTCCAAATCGCCCTCTGCTCTCACCCTCTGCACTCCTGGGCCCTCTCAGTCCTCTCGTGCACACCAATCCCCATTCCTGTAAGCTGTTGTCTCCCTGCTCTGTCCCCAAGCCTCTCTGCTTCTTTTGTCTGCACAGGAGGAGGTGTGTGTCTGAGGTTGGAGGGTAGAGGCCTTCCTTTTCGGCCTTCTGGCTCCTGCTCCTGCATCTGACATCCGATTAGTCTGGAAACAGCCTCGGCTCCCTTGACCGTGCAAACCTGAGGTCCGTCCCTAGCTTGCTAGGTAGCATCCCGCTGTGCTTCTGAGCTGGCAGGACTGCGCATGCGCGGCCCGCCGGGCAGCAAAGCCTCCGGGAGCTGTCCGGATGTTTTGGTTTTCCTTGCATTGCCCAGTGTGCTGAGGTGTGTTTGCATTTGCATTCCAAAAGGAACAGCCTTAGCGGGAGTGGGAGTGACGCCCCTTAGCGGTAGTCAGTAGGTGCGCAGAGGCCATCAGGCCGTGCTGTTGCCCCCCTGAATGTGCCTGAGTGCCAGCCGTGCTGGGAAGCCTGTGGGCGCTGGCCGCGTGATTTGGCGCTCTGTGACGTGGCCAGGTTCTAGGCGCCACCTGCTGATGTGTGCCATTGTTCCAAGTGGAGTTGCCATAGCGAAAGGGACGCGAGGTCCCTTACAGGTTGGCTCTCAGTGCTCACCAGTTCTCACAGGCCAGCAGGGAAGCACAGCACCTCCAGAGCCTCAATTCGCGCCCCTGGAAATCCCGCTGGCACCGCCGGTGCCAAGGTCCTGGGCAAGTACACTTTTCACCTCCCCTCCTGATCCATCACACATGCTGGCAGAAAACGAGTTGGACAGCGCCCACACCGCCTCTGCCCTAGCCAGTCCTCGAAGTGGCGGGTGTCTGGATCCGCCACCTGTCTCAGCATCAACGTCATCTCTCTAGATCACAGCAGAATGGACGTGCAAGGTCAGCAGGTATGGGGATATGGGCATCTCCTCCCTGCACAGGTGTCCGCACGGCTCTTGTCCGCCCTCTTTCCTGTCCTCTCTGGCCACATCTCTGCCTGCTCCTTCCTGCCACCGCGCAGCTGAGGATTATACAGGCTATAGGCAGGAGCTGGCAATGCGGGGGCCATTGGCTCACAGCCCTATTTTTAAGGCTCCTGCAGGATGCTATGCTCAGACACCAGGGAAAGGGACATCTGATGCTTCCCTGCCTCGGCCAAGGCACCCTGGCACCCAGCAATGGTATGCGTAAGCGTCATCGTCACTGTCATGCCCATCGCCAACAGCAGTGGCTGCTTAGCATCCCCGGACTCATGTCTGGAGACCTCGGTGCAGCGGAGAGCACTAAAGGGCAGCCTTCGCCCAAGGATTGGTTTCCGGGAATTTGAAGCAAGCAAGAATACGTGCACACACTTTGAACTGCATCTGTCCAACCTCATGTCCCACACACTCATGCAGCCACACGTGAACAGGGAATGCCTCGCATGCAAGCCCACTATCCATCTCTGTCTTTCCCTCTCACTCGCCGCAGCCTCCACATGCTCACTCAAAACACACTGTGAAGGGAACTCCTGGATCCACACCCACATGCCTATTTACACGTATGCAGACTTCCGCTTAGGAAGCACAGCCATGTACAGTGTCAGGAACACACAAGCAATCATACAGGCAAGCACGGACACACACGCACATGCGACCACACCCAGGACACAGTGGCTTGGAAGGTGCTAAGGGTTTTCGGGGAATGGGTCCTAATTGCTCAAGTCACGGCTGATCTTCTGGTGGTGGGCGTGGCTAGGGAGCACAGCCATGCGTACTGGCCAGCCAACTGGCACTTGTGTCGCCCCCTGCTGTCATCACCAGTCTCCCATTCCCTGTACCATGCAGCTTGAGCGACCTGGGTAGCAAACAACTCTTGGGGGAAAGCAATCAAGGGAGACATGTGAATGCAACAGGACCACGGGATTATGCCCAGGTAGTGCCCCAACCCGGGAAGGCATTCGGTACCCCTCTGATCTACACCCTGAAGCAAGGCACTGCGGGCGGAGAGCGGCGCGCGAGTGTGCCCCAGAGTGTGCCCCTTGGCTCTTCCTCCTTCTCGTGGGTGCACGAGTGGGAGGGTGCCTGTCCCAGGTCGAGCAACCTGGCCTTCCTAGCCAACACCCACCATCGGCGGCCGAGTTCCTGATGCTTGTAGCCTTCCCCCATACCTCCTTCTCCACTAACTCCCTGAGATTCTCTCTTCATGCCCTCCTTGTCCGTGCCTTGCTGCTGCTTCCACTCCTAGCACAAGCCATCCTGCCTCCGGACACCTTTCAACTCACGCATGCCGCTGGGCCTCTGCCTCTTGGCCTCTGCCTCTGCTTCCCAATGTCCCCCTCATCTTCTTGAGGTTCACAGGCTGCACAGCTCCCCACGCACCTCTTCACTTCCTCGGGGGAAACCAGAACTTCCTCTCCCTGGCCTATCCCTTCTTATCTTCTCCAAATCGCCCTCTGCTCTCACCCTCTGCACTCCTGGGCCCTCTCAGTCCTCTCGTGCACACCAATCCCCATTCCTGTAAGCTGTTGTCTCCCTGCTCTGTCCCCAAGCCTCTCTGCTTCTTTTGTCTGCACAGGAGGAGGTGTGTGTCTGAGGTTGGAGGGTAGAGGCCTTCCTTTTCGGCCTTCTGGCTCCTGCTCCTGCATCTGACATCCGATTAGTCTGGAAACAGCCTCGGCTCCCTTGACCGTGCAAACCTGAGGTCCGTCCCTAGCTTGCTAGGTAGCATCCCGCTGTGCTTCTGAGCTGGCAGGACTGCGCATGCGCGGCCCGCCGGGCAGCAAAGCCTCCGGGAGCTGTCCGGATGTTTTGGTTTTCCTTGCATTGCCCAGTGTGCTGAGGTGTGTTTGCATTTGCATTCCAAAAGGAACAGCCTTAGCGGGAGTGGGAGTGACGCCCCTTAGCGGTAGTCAGTAGGTGCGCAGAGGCCATCAGGCCGTGCTGTTGCCCCCCTGAATGTGCCTGAGTGCCAGCCGTGCTGGGAAGCCTGTGGGCGCTGGCCGCGTGATTTGGCGCTCTGTGACGTGGCCAGGTTCTAGGCGCCACCTGCTGATGTGTGCCATTGTTCCAAGTGGAGTTGCCATAGCGAAAGGGACGCGAGGTCCCTTACAGGTTGGCTCTCAGTGCTCACCAGTTCTCACAGGCCAGCAGGGAAGCACAGCACCTCCAGAGCCTCAATTCGCGCCCCTGGAAATCCCGCTGGCACCGCCGGTGCCAAGGTCCTGGGCAAGTACACTTTTCACCTCCCCTCCTGATCCATCACACATGCTGGCAGAAAACGAGTTGGACAGCGCCCACACCGCCTCTGCCCTAGCCAGTCCTCGAAGTGGCGGGTGTCTGGATCCGCCACCTGTCTCAGCATCAACGTCATCTCTCTAGATCACAGCAGAATGGACGTGCAAGGTCAGCAGGTATGGGGATATGGGCATCTCCTCCCTGCACAGGTGTCCGCACGGCTCTTGTCCGCCCTCTTTCCTGTCCTCTCTGGCCACATCTCTGCCTGCTCCTTCCTGCCACCGCGCAGCTGAGGATTATACAGGCTATAGGCAGGAGCTGGCAATGCGGGGGCCATTGGCTCACAGCCCTATTTTTAAGGCTCCTGCAGGATGCTATGCTCAGACACCAGGGAAAGGGACATCTGATGCTTCCCTGCCTCGGCCAAGGCACCCTGGCACCCAGCAATGGTATGCGTAAGCGTCATCGTCACTGTCATGCCCATCGCCAACAGCAGTGGCTGCTTAGCATCCCCGGACTCATGTCTGGAGACCTCGGTGCAGCGGAGAGCACTAAAGGGCAGCCTTCGCCCAAGGATTGGTTTCCGGGAATTTGAAGCAAGCAAGAATACGTGCACACACTTTGAACTGCATCTGTCCAACCTCATGTCCGACACACTCATGCAGCCACACGTGAACAGGGAATGCCTCGCATGCAAGCCCACTATCCATCTCTGTCTTTCCCTCTCACTCGCCGCAGCCTCCACATGCTCACTCAAAACACACTGTGAAGGGAACTCCTGGATCCACACCCACATGCCTATTTACACGTATGCAGACTTCCGCTTAGGAAGCACAGCCATGTACAGTGTCAGGAACACACAAGCAATCATACAGGCAAGCACGGACGCACACGCACATGCGACCACACCCAGGACACAGTGGCTTGGAAGGTGCTAAGGGTTTTCGGGGAATGGGTCCTAATTGCTCAAGTCACGGCTGATCTTCTGGTGGTGGGCGTGGCTAGGGAGCACAGCCATGCGTACTGGCCAGCCAACTGGCACTTGTGTCGCCCCCTGCTGTCATCACCAGTCTCCCATTCCCTGTACCATGCAGCTTGAGCGACCTGGGTAGCAAACAACTCTTGGGGGAAAGCAATCAAGGGAGACATGTGAATGCAACAGGACCACGGGATTATGCCCAGGTAGTGCCCCAACTCGGGAAGGCATTCGGTACCCCTCTGATCTACACCCTGAAGCAAGGCACTGCGGGCGGAGAGCGGCGCGCGAGTGTGCCCCAGAGTGTGCCCCTTGGCTCTTCCTCCTTCTCGTGGGTGCACGAGTGGGAGGGTGCCTGTCCCAGGTCGAGCAACCTGGCCTTCCTAGCCAACACCCACCATCGGCGGCCGAGTTCCTGATGCTTGTAGCCTTCCCCCATACCTCCTTCTCCACTAACTCCCTGAGATTCTCTCTTCATGCCCTCCTTGTCCGTGCCTTGCTGCTGCTTCCACTCCTAGCACAAGCCATCCTGCCTCCGGACACCTTTCAACTCACGCATGCCGCTGGGCCTCTGCCTCTTGGCCTCTGCCTCTGCTTCCCAATGTCCCCCTCATCTTCTTGAGGTTCACAGGCTGCACAGCTCCCCACGCACCTCTTCACTTCCTCGGGGGAAACCAGAACTTCCTCTCCCTGGCCTATCCCTTCTTATCTTCTCCAAATCGCCCTCTGCTCTCACCCTCTGCACTCCTGGGCCCTCTCAGTCCTCTCGTGCACACCAATCCCCATTCCTGTAAGCTGTTGTCTCCCTGCTCTGTCCCCAAGCCTCTCTGCTTCTTTTGTCTGCACAGGAGGAGGTGTGTGTCTGAGGTTGGAGGGTAGAGGCCTTCCTTTTCGGCCTTCTGGCTCCTGCTCCTGCATCTGACATCCGATTAGTCTGGAAACAGCCTCGGCTCCCTTGACCGTGCAAACCTGAGGTCCGTCCCTAGCTTGCTAGGTAGCATCCCGCTGTGCTTCTGAGCTGGCAGGACTGCGCATGCGCGGCCCGCCGGGCAGCAAAGCCTCCGGGAGCTGTCCGGATGTTTTGGTTTTCCTTGCATTGCCCAGTGTGCTGAGGTGTGTTTGCATTTGCATTCCAAAAGGAACAGCCTTAGCGGGAGTGGGAGTGACGCCCCTTAGCGGTAGTCAGTAGGTGCGCAGAGGCCATCAGGCCGTGCTGTTGCCCCCCTGAATGTGCCTGAGTGCCAGCCGTGCTGGGAAGCCTGTGGGCGCTGGCCGCGTGATTTGGCGCTCTGTGACGTGGCCAGGTTCTAGGCGCCACCTGCTGATGTGTGCCATTGTTCCAAGTGGAGTTGCCATAGCGAAAGGGACGCGAGGTCCCTTACAGGTTGGCTCTCAGTGCTCACCAGTTCTCACAGGCCAGCAGGGAAGCACAGCACCTCCAGAGCCTCAATTCGCGCCCCTGGAAATCCCGCTGGCACCGCCGGTGCCAAGGTCCTGGGCAAGTACACTTTTCACCTCCCCTCCTGATCCATCACACATGCTGGCAGAAAACGAGTTGGACAGCGCCCACACCGCCTCTGCCCTAGCCAGTCCTCGAAGTGGCGGGTGTCTGGATCCGCCACCTGTCTCAGCATCAACGTCATCTCTCTAGATCACAGCAGAATGGACGTGCAAGGTCAGCAGGTATGGGGATATGGGCATCTCCTCCCTGCACAGGTGTCCGCACGGCTCTTGTCCGCCCTCTTTCCTGTCCTCTCTGGCCACATCTCTGCCTGCTCCTTCCTGCCACCGCGCAGCTGAGGATTATACAGGCTATAGGCAGGAGCTGGCAATGCGGGGGCCATTGGCTCACAGCCCTATTTTTAAGGCTCCTGCAGGATGCTATGCTCAGACACCAGGGAAAGGGACATCTGATGCTTCCCTGCCTCGGCCAAGGCACCCTGGCACCCAGCAATGGTATGCGTAAGCGTCATCGTCACTGTCATGCCCATCGCCAACAGCAGTGGCTGCTTAGCATCCCCGGACTCATGTCTGGAGACCTCGGTGCAGCGGAGAGCACTAAAGGGCAGCCTTCGCCCAAGGATTGGTTTCCGGGAATTTGAAGCAAGCAAGAATACGTGCACACACTTTGAACTGCATCTGTCCAACCTCATGTCCGACACACTCATGCAGCCACACGTGAACAGGGAATGCCTCGCATGCAAGCCCACTATCCATCTCTGTCTTTCCCTCTCACTCGCCGCAGCCTCCACATGCTCACTCAAAACACACTGTGAAGGGAACTCCTGGATCCACACCCACATGCCTATTTACACGTATGCAGACTTCCGCTTAGGAAGCACAGCCATGTACAGTGTCAGGAACACACAAGCAATCATACAGGCAAGCACGGACGCACACGCACATGCGACCACACCCAGGACACAGTGGCTTGGAAGGTGCTAAGGGTTTTCGGGGAATGGGTCCTAATTGCTCAAGTCACGGCTGATCTTCTGGTGGTGGGCGTGGCTAGGGAGCACAGCCATGCGTACTGGCCAGCCAACTGGCACTTGTGTCGCCCCCTGCTGTCATCACCAGTCTCCCATTCCCTGTACCATGCAGCTTGAGCGACCTGGGTAGCAAACAACTCTTGGGGGAAAGCAATCAAGGGAGACATGTGAATGCAACAGGACCACGGGATTATGCCCAGGTAGTGCCCCAACCCGGGAAGGCATTCGGTACCCCTCTGATCTACACCCTGAAGCAAGGCACTGCGGGCGGAGAGCGGCGCGCGAGTGTGCCCCAGAGTGTGCCCCTTGGCTCTTCCTCCTTCTCGTGGGTGCACGAGTGGGAGGGTGCCTGTCCCAGGTCGAGCAACCTGGCCTTCCTAGCCAACACCCACCATCGGCGGCCGAGTTCCTGATGCTTGTAGCCTTCCCCCATACCTCCTTCTCCACTAACTCCCTGAGATTCTCTCTTCATGCCCTCCTTGTCCGTGCCTTGCTGCTGCTTCCACTCCTAGCACAAGCCATCCTGCCTCCGGACACCTTTCAACTCACGCATGCCGCTGGGCCTCTGCCTCTTGGCCTCTGCCTCTGCTTCCCAATGTCCCCCTCATCTTCTTGAGGTTCACAGGCTGCACAGCTCCCCACGCACCTCTTCACTTCCTCGGGGGAAACCAGAACTTCCTCTCCCTGGCCTATCCCTTCTTATCTTCTCCAAATCGCCCTCTGCTCTCACCCTCTGCACTCCTGGGCCCTCTCAGTCCTCTCGTGCACACCAATCCCCATTCCTGTAAGCTGTTGTCTCCCTGCTCTGTCCCCAAGCCTCTCTGCTTCTTTTGTCTGCACAGGAGGAGGTGTGTGTCTGAGGTTGGAGGGTAGAGGCCTTCCTTTTCGGCCTTCTGGCTCCTGCTCCTGCATCTGACATCCGATTAGTCTGGAAACAGCCTCGGCTCCCTTGACCGTGCAAACCTGAGGTCCGTCCCTAGCTTGCTAGGTAGCATCCCGCTGTGCTTCTGAGCTGGCAGGACTGCGCATGCGCGGCCCGCCGGGCAGCAAAGCCTCCGGGAGCTGTCCGGATGTTTTGGTTTTCCTTGCATTGCCCAGTGTGCTGAGGTGTGTTTGCATTTGCATTCCAAAAGGAACAGCCTTAGCGGGAGTGGGAGTGACGCCCCTTAGCGGTAGTCAGTAGGTGCGCAGAGGCCATCAGGCCGTGCTGTTGCCCCCCTGAATGTGCCTGAGTGCCAGCCGTGCTGGGAAGCCTGTGGGCGCTGGCCGCGTGATTTGGCGCTCTGTGACGTGGCCAGGTTCTAGGCGCCACCTGCTGATGTGTGCCATTGTTCCAAGTGGAGTTGCCATAGCGAAAGGGACGCGAGGTCCCTTACAGGTTGGCTCTCAGTGCTCACCAGTTCTCACAGGCCAGCAGGGAAGCACAGCACCTCCAGAGCCTCAATTCGCGCCCCTGGAAATCCCGCTGGCACCGCCGGTGCCAAGGTCCTGGGCAAGTACACTTTTCACCTCCCCTCCTGATCCATCACACATGCTGGCAGAAAACGAGTTGGACAGCGCCCACACCGCCTCTGCCCTAGCCAGTCCTCGAAGTGGCGGGTGTCTGGATCCGCCACCTGTCTCAGCATCAACGTCATCTCTCTAGATCACAGCAGAATGGACGTGCAAGGTCAGCAGGTATGGGGATATGGGCATCTCCTCCCTGCACAGGTGTCCGCACGGCTCTTGTCCGCCCTCTTTCCTGTCCTCTCTGGCCACATCTCTGCCTGCTCCTTCCTGCCACCGCGCAGCTGAGGATTATACAGGCTATAGGCAGGAGCTGGCAATGCGGGGGCCATTGGCTCACAGCCCTATTTTTAAGGCTCCTGCAGGATGCTATGCTCAGACACCAGGGAAAGGGACATCTGATGCTTCCCTGCCTCGGCCAAGGCACCCTGGCACCCAGCAATGGTATGCGTAAGCGTCATCGTCACTGTCATGCCCATCGCCAACAGCAGTGGCTGCTTAGCATCCCCGGACTCATGTCTGGAGACCTCGGTGCAGCGGAGAGCACTAAAGGGCAGCCTTCGCCCAAGGATTGGTTTCCGGGAATTTGAAGCAAGCAAGAATACGTGCACACACTTTGAACTGCATCTGTCCAACCTCATGTCCGACACACTCATGCAGCCACACGTGAACAGGGAATGCCTCGCATGCAAGCCCACTATCCATCTCTGTCTTTCCCTCTCACTCGCCGCAGCCTCCACATGCTCACTCAAAACACACTGTGAAGGGAACTCCTGGATCCACACCCACATGCCTATTTACACGTATGCAGACTTCCGCTTAGGAAGCACAGCCATGTACAGTGTCAGGAACACACAAGCAATCATACAGGCAAGCACGGACACACACGCACATGCGACCACACCCAGGACACAGTGGCTTGGAAGGTGCTAAGGGTTTTCGGGGAATGGGTCCTAATTGCTCAAGTCACGGCTGATCTTCTGGTGGTGGGCGTGGCTAGGGAGCACAGCCATGCGTACTGGCCAGCCAACTGGCACTTGTGTCGCCCCCTGCTGTCATCACCAGTCTCCCATTCCCTGTACCATGCAGCTTGAGCGACCTGGGTAGCAAACAACTCTTGGGGGAAAGCAATCAAGGGAGA